>NW_027110302.1:752162-778178 GCF_000696795.3 Halyomorpha halys
ATTTTCTTTAATTTGTTATTTACATTAATTTCATGTTCAATTTGTTATATTATTTCATATTTCAGTTGTTTTGTATCTTTTCTAGCCCTGACGAAGCCATGCAAAGTGGGGCCAAACTTTGGCTCATAATAAATAGTTTAATTAGGTACTATTTGAGTTATTTTGACATATATTACATAATTTTTATCCGTGCGTTTATTTTGATACATTATTTTAGCTGTTTGTATTTTTTTTAACCTGACAAAGTCCAGCAAAGTTGGGCGAAACGTCGGTTCAGGAAGTTTATTTGCTATTAGAGTTACTTTAATTGGATCCCGACCATCTCTCCTTTAATAAGGTAAATTAAAGAATGTTATAAATGATAGAATTCTTCATGAATTTAGATAACTGCACTTCCAGTCCAATTATTGAATTTTTACATGTTACAGAAGATAAAACTTAGTTTTACCATTCTAAAATGAGAATAAATATACATTAAATTAATTTCATATATTTGTAATACACAAATCTAGCCTGATAAGCCTTTTAGTTGTAATAATTACATGTAACGATAGTTCAATTAATCTTCTGATTGCTTCATACAATTAAATAATTTGATGAGGTATTTAGGCACTTTTACTTTTACTAAACTTTCTCTTATTTCAAGATTATAATTAACTTTCTAATTTAATTTCGCTATTTTATACATTATCCTTCATGAGCTATCGCAGCGTATCCTTTTTTTTTACTGTCACATAATTTTATAAACTTTAAATCAAATTATGAGCTTGTATAATATAATTTGTTTAAGAGACATGATCAATGGAAAAGTCAGTGAAACGAGAGATGGACCTGATTTTTTGTGTAGGGATTATCGAGAATATTTTGAAATTTTCATTCTGCCTTTTATTTCATTTTTATAGGCAAATAACAAAATAAAGGGCGAACAAGCTATTTTTTTAAAAAAAGAATCGAAAGAGCTATTACACAAGATCCTTAGTGTTCGATGTCTCATTTACAAAGGAGTGTCAGTCGAACTCATAATGAAGGGGTCTTTATGATTTTTTTTTTTACCCCCTCTGTTTCTTCTTTTTGTAAGACGTAACATTTCTAATTCTGTTTGCTTCTACTATGATCAAATTACATTTTAATGAGTTTCTGTGCCAACTGCATTGGCCTGCTGCACATACACCATACTATGACTAGTTGGACAATTGCTTATTATTCTTATATATCATAGGCATATTAGTAGTATAAGATTTTTTTTTTTTTTGTTCGAATATCGTACATAATAAAAGTATATAATAATCTAGTATATATAATAGTATAATAGTATATATATATATAAGTAAAATAATCGTATATAATAAAAGAACGAAATATCTTTTTCAATATTTTAATTTTTTTTTTGTGATATCATTTTTGTTTTCTTTCTATTGTTTTTCTAAATATACACTTAATTCTCTTTCAGTATAATAGATATTAAAAGTTTTAAATGTAGAAAAAATACATACACATAAAAATCCTACATGGCCATGGACAATTATATTCCATTAAAATCTAAAAAAATACTCAACATACTTATATAAAAAAATATTTATTTATTTAATGTAATTTACAGCTGTAGAAAATAATAAAGTAAATATGTAGAATGTTTCATTTACACTTGAAAATTTTGGGACCACCCATTGGTGGTACTTCAAGCATTAATTTAAATTAGAAGGTCCCGTGGCCATTTTATATAAGGTAAAAAAATACATTTGAATAAAATTAATAAATATATAAGTTATAATTATAGAAAGTTATAAACATTTTAGAATAAATAAAAAAATAACAAATATAAAAAGTGATAGATAAAAGTATGAAATATATTTTTAAACAGTAGTCAATATAAATAACTAATATAATTATTACTAACAGAAAATGGAGTTAACTCTATTAAATATATCTTTAAAAAAATAATATTAAACATGAAAAATAAATTAGTCTATTCTACGATTCATGATATGAAAATATTCAAAATTTTTAATCTCTTTATTTTTCTTAATTACAATTTTTTTTAATACCATTATTGTTTTCTTTCTATTTTACATTTAATTATCTCTCATTATAATAAATAGTAAATGTTTTAAATATAGAAAAATTATTTACACATAACAATCCTACATGTCCATGGGCAATTATATTCCATTAAAATCTAAAATATTACTGAGCATACATGCATAAAACAAATTAAATACATTTTAATAAATTGTCTAGTAATTGTAATAGTTATAGTAACTTAAGAATTAATTTTTTTTTTAGTAACTTAATTAAATTTCATAAAAAAATAAGCTATAATATTTTTTAAGTTTTGAAACTAAAAATCGTACTGCGCCTGCGCAGTATAATGGGAGTTCTTACTCGTGTTGTAAAACATTTATTTGTTTCCAGATGTAATTCTTCTACGGCTTTCAACTACATTATATTTAATTCAATAATTTCACTCTAATAACAGAACATTATTATAAGTATCTAATAATAAACTCTACTAAAGTATTAGCCGCGTATAGTGACACTGTTGGAACCAGCAGGGCTGATCCATATTCATGTACAACACAGCCTACATGCTCCGTCAGCCTGAGGTCAGTGTCACAGACCCAAATTGCTTCCTAGTTCTTGGTCAAGGCCCAGGCGAGGTCGAAGCCTTGCAATGGTAATCATATCATGGCATTACCGATCCGGGAATAAGGTGACCTGATCTAATGCTTATATTTAATACCTTGCTGCAAAATTATTTTCTAAGGCAGAGGTTCCCAATCTTTTTTCGGTTTGCGGCTCCATAAATAATTGGTTTTTTTTTCGCCGGGCCCTTTATACATCTTATTTCTATTTAAATTTTGGACTTTCTTAAAAAATTGGAAAACTTTCCTTTTTAAAAGCGATTACCCATTTAACAGCGAAAAATTAAAAACAGATACTTCCTATTTTCCTTGGGATAAAATATCTTATTTCATATGTTTTGGTAATATCTATATTAATACTGGACAACCACTATGTGGTTAGGTCAGTTGAAAAATAAATTAAATATGAATTTTAAATTCAAAAACAATGGATGGGCTCAACACAACTTCTCAAATCTTGGAATAAAATAGGATATGGTGACCCTCATTACTTGTTCAACGTTAATTTTCCAGAGATAATTACGTTTTATTACCACGACCACCGAAAACCCAGCTTCGCACAAATATAGGATGTTGCAAATGGAATTGATATTAGTAGAGCTATATCACAAAGCAGTGGAAATTTCTCTTTTACCGATATCCAAATATCAGAAAGTTCCATGCTATCAAAGTTTAACTTTAAAGTATTATCCTAAGACAAGTCAATAAGAGATTCTTCTTCTAAAGACGTAAATTCTGATGGAGCCTTGGCTCTAAATGGGTCTTGAATCCATGTAAATTTATCATTATCTGCTTCAAAGTATTTTTAGAACTTTTTTAAAGCTGTGATAGGTGATAAAAAAAATAGATTTTATATTGCAAGACAAATTAATTTCATTGGAGGTTACAAACTGGCGAAACAAGGGAAAACAATCACTGATACAATATTCCTTAATTTTTATTTTTCATTGCTGTAATTTTTTTTAGTAATTAAATATTTCGTGGAGCCTTTAAGACGCGGCACACACTTTGGGAATCACTGTTCTCAGGTATTTAAACCAATTTTCTATAATATTTGAAGTATGAGCTATAAGAAAGGGGACCAGACCTTTTTTACTAGTTTTTAATTCTTTAACTCACTGCCTTTGTAAGAACAACTAAACAAATTTTCTTGATAAGATACTATGAATCTATTTTCGAAATAAAAAGAATTACCACTTCATTAATTGACGAATAATATAGATAATCAATATCTTGTTAGTAATTTTATTTTATTTTATTTATTTTTTAAAAACATTTTTGAAATAATGCATCCTGCCACACTCAAGGGCAATAAGTATTAGGGGTGTAAGTACACAATCATAAAGTATATACACATAAAATAAAAATAAAAAGTAAATAAATAACAATATTAATAAATTAAAATAATTAAATATAAACAGAATAAATAAAAATAAAATTATATATACACATCATAAAGCAACATAGACAGATAAATGAGTTAAATAATATGAAATAAGAAAACAACTGAGGTAAATAAAGTAAATAAAATCTATTTTTAAAAAATAATGTAAATGAAATCTAATAAAATAGATAAAATTTCTATTTGAATCCAGTGCAAATGTAAAACTCCGACACGGTCAGTCAGAAAGACATGCATAATTCAAAAGCCAAACTTAGCTAAAATAGCTAGTTTGGCCATTATTTTGGTATTTGCCTATAAAAATGAAATGAAACGCAGGATTTGAATGAAGATTTAAAAATTTAAAATAGTCAATGATCTCTTTATTAATCCAAGAGACTGGTGAGATCGAAAAATAGAAAATTCAAACCTTATTCATCCAAGAATGGTTTCGTTATACGATACTCGTAAAATTTACACACATATCAGTAAAGAACACATCGACTGAATAAAATCCAATATCTATATTTCCTGATCCCACATTTGGGATTTGTAACTCAATTCGGATTCTTGACTCCTTACCTCGTGCCAGATTCCTCAACACCTGGATCACCGCATCCATCGGGAAAACCCCGGGTGAAAGAGGAAAAGAGATAACCGGTTCACAGAATACCCTGCTGTGAATCACCTTCCGTGGGCCGTAGAAAGTCGCTTCTACAAGTGGGCTGGTCAACAACTTAGGGAACTGTCGATAGGAATTTATTACGGGAATTTCTAATTACATCGAAGATACTACGTGGATTTACTGGTTTTCTAATCCCATTATGATAGCTGATACCTTAGCAACCTCGCAACTGACGCCAGATCGAATCTGGGAGGAGGGCGTTGACTTTTCTTTGTGGCGGTCGCACAGATTGAGACCCCTACTTCGATTAAAATAAGTTGGTTACCTTTAGAAGCTCCCAAAGTTTGAAATTATCCTCATAGATTTCTTCTGGGAATTTATTGGATGTTTATAATATTTATTTATAATTTGTAAATATATATGAAAAACGTTCTTTGATCATTATTTCAATTAACATAAAGATTTGTTAAAAAATATTTTGTCTTTTTTTTTATTATTATTATTACATTTGAAATTTTGTAATCTATTATAAGGCCTATCTGGACATACGGAGTTGAGCTTTGGGACTCCACTAAACCATCAAATTCTTCCAGAATCCAATCCTTACAGTCCAAAATCCTTCGTAACATCCTTAATGCTCCTTACTTCGTCACAAATCACGTCATCCATCAGGACCTCAATGTTCCATATGTTGCCGATTTGGCCAGAACCAGATAATAACCAGATAACCAAATATAACCCAAATCCACTTGTTTCTAACCTGGCTTCTCCTTCATTACCTAATAATCCTTCTAAGCGTCTGAAAAGAAGATGACCTCGAGGTCTTCTCCTCTAGAAATGTTATTGGAGTTCTATCAGTGTGTAGATTCTCCACATGTTTGTATCATGTCACTATGTCACCTACAGCAAATTTACTTGTTGTATATATGTGTATACAGTTGTAAATAACAATAAATAATTCATTAAAAAAAGAGTCAGCCCTGTGGGTTAGGGATCCACCTAGCCTCATAAAATTCGTATCTTTAATACCGCAAAGTACTGCACATTTGACCCTCTATGGGTTATAGCAGTGTCCCAAAGTGTACGCCGCGGTTTCCCGGGGCGCCGCGAAGTATCAGTTAAACAGTTCGGCTTTTCTTGGAATTTACAATCCTTGAATTTTTGCGCCAAAAATGCTAACGAAATTCCAAGAATTTAGTAACTTTCCAGTCTTTCATTGTTTCCTCAATTTTCATTTATCATTTGAAACGGCTAGTGCGCAAGCACAGCTTCCCCACCCATGCTTTATTCACTAAATAGTACGTAAAGAGTAAGTATCTGTTTTTGATTTTTCGCTGTTAAATGGGTAATCGCTTTTAAAAAGGAAAGTTTTTCAATTTTTTAAGAAAACCAAAAATTTAGGAAAAAAAAATCTGATGTATTAATGGCACCACGAAAAAAAACGAGTTTTTAGGGAGCTGTTAATTAAAAAAGATTGGTAACCTATGGGTTATAGTGATACTCATTTATTTTTTTAATAATATTTTAAAAATTTTCATTGGTAGATATTGCTGATACGTTAAGATATTTTTCTTCATTGTAGGAAAATAGTTTTTTCTTTCGTATATGATTATGAATATTTGTTTTTTGCGTTTCAGTCTTCCATTGCAATTTTTCTTCTTTTTTTTTGTTTATATATTTACACATCAGGTTGACATCTCGTCAAAATTATTCCTAAGCGGTTTATTCTCGCTTTTCCCAGAAGCATGATTCGTCACAATTTTTTCGCGACTCAGCCGCATCTTAGAAACAGGAAGCATTTTCCGAATCAAAACAACAACAGTGAAAAAATAACATAATATCAGGAATGCACAGAGGGTTACGCTCTGTCAAATGTCGCGTCACAATTGCCTCCAATCTGTTTGCTTTCTCTTGAGGCTTGGGTGTCCTTCCAGTCTAGAAATACCAAATTTCTGCTCTGATACTTCCTACTACTTTCCTAGCATTTGGAAAGTTTGCGTTTGAGTAGGGAATATCTGAAATACTTATCTCATTTTTAAGTTATTTTTGAATTTTACAGCTTTTTAGTATTTCTGTATTAGGAGGGAACAATTATTCAGTATTTTTAATTTAATTTATTCTAACTTAAATTATTATTGTTTAATAATTTATTTTACTTATTGATAAATATTATTTTCTGACACAATCTTGGACTATAAGTAATAGAGATAAACGATCTCATTCATAACAAAATTAAAAAATAAATAAATAAATGAAAAAATAAATCTAAATAAATAAAATTTCTGTATGTATATAAAAAGAGATATAAGTAAAATGAACATGATAAAACTAGGTACATAAAGAAATAAGTATATAATAAAATAATTAAAATTTTGAACTAATATAACAATAAAACAAACACAAATCACGTACACACTATAATGTACAATATTTAAACTCTTGACCTGTTAGTACAAGAGCCGTGAAGAAAGAAGGCAGTTCTTTTACCCCCTTTTTATTACTATAATGAAAACTATATATAATTACTAGTCAAAATTGATGAGTCTGCCAAGCATAGGTCGGGAGAATAAGAAATGGCGGTCCAAACGTTAAACAAAAATTAATTTTTCATTCGGAGCTCTATATTTTTAAAACTACTAAGAACTCTAGAAAACCTAATAGGACATCATTTAAAGTAGAGTAAATGTGCTAAAACATGAGAGCTAATAGAGCTATTTACGTTCAATAGTTCCTGAGATATAGCTTTTTAAAAAGCAACATTTCATAAACAATGGAATGAAAAATCAGTAATTAGTTAATTTATTTTATCTCAAAAACCCCTTGAGGTACAGATGTCTATTAGCACTCGAATTAAAGCTAGTTTAATTTATTATAAAGTAGTTTATTACACTTATCACGCTAAAATAAATTGTTGGAGTTCTATCAATGGGTAGATTCTCCACATGTTTTTATCATGTCATAATATCGCTTACAGCAAATTTACTTGATGTGTATGTATATATGTATGCAGTAGTAAATATCAATAAATAAATTATTAAAAAATTGATTTATAGGTGTTTGGACAAAAGTTCATGTGCGAATATAATCTAAGTCTCATGTAGGTAATATAATATAGAGCTCATATTTTAGCAAATTTACTCTGCTTTAAATGATGTTATCTTAGATTTTCTAGTGTTGTTGATAATTTTAAGGATATAGAGTTTCGAATGAAAAATTATTTATTTTTTAACATTAGAAACAGCCACCATTTCTTATTCCCCCTATCTATAATTGGCAGACTCATCAATTCCGACTAGTATTTATACATAGTTTTCATTATAGTAATAAAAAATTGGGCTGAGATAACTGCCTTTTTTCTCCACTGGGGTACTATGAGTATCTACGAGCTCATACTAGCTTGTACTATGAGGATCTACGAGCTTATTCAATCCTCTGCGCATGGTAGTACATCAGGGCCAGTGAAGGGTTTGTTAGTGCGTTAAACACTAAATTATTATTATTTTATTTAGCACAAATAGTTTCTCCATTATTCCACTCGGTATTTTAAAATTTGATCATAATTATTACGATTGGTTGATTTCCATCTGAAAGTAAATTATCAGTACGCTGTACGATGAAGTCCGAGGTTCAGTATTTCGTAAGAAAGTACGGTAGTTTTTTGAACAACGGTTGTGCAAGAAGTTGGTTTGCTAAAACCACAATATAATTTAATTTGCTAATAGAAACCGCAAACCTAAATTTCATTTTTGAGTACTTGAGGAAAGCTAAAGAATTAACAATACCCTTCAAAATATTTAGGTCAAAACGTTGGAATTAATAAAATGTTTTTTACTTATTTATGTTCTTCATAAATGGTTAGTAAGCCCAACCATCTTCTCCTAACATAACAATTTTAAAATTAACCATAGGTACTAAATAAGCGGCACAAGACGAATATTAACGCATTGAAGATGACATCAAATGTAATTATTTACAATAATGAGAGATAGTCGACCGTGGATAAATTATATGAGAAGATTGTTGGGGGGTGAGGTCAAAATATAACACAGATAAGATGAAAGAACTTATTTAATAGTGCCAACGTTTCGGCCGGAATTATAGCCTTCATCAGAGCTAAGAACAAAGAACATGATAACCAATAAATAAAAAAAAAATAACCAGAATGACACAAAGTAAATAATTGAACAGAATGAAATTAATAAAATTAAAGTGATGAAAGAACAGGGAAAAATAAAATGTATATGTAGGTAATTGAATAAATACAAATAACGTAATTAAGGAAATAAAATAAAAAATTTGAAGTTATATAATGCAAAGGAATATGAATATTTTAGTTTATTAATAGTTTAAAATTAAAATTATGGAAAGAAAATTGTAATTATTTATAATCTAATTATAATAATATTTCAGCTATTTTAGTTCTTGTACGACATATTATAAAACTCATAAAAAATTAGATCTTAGTTCAATACTAATAAGATAAACTATTTATATTAAACTGAGGTTCGGCTCTCCTACGAAGCTGAGTAGTCTCTAATTTATAAATAAATCATTTTTTGAATCTATCAACGTCAAAAGTAATTATGAATCATTAGTTCATGAAGGTTATACTTTCACTATTTTCTATGTGTAGAAAGTATTCTTACGTAAAAAATTCGAACGATACGTATAAAAAAAAAACTTCTATTGGATGGGATAACTGTTGTAACATTAACTCTGGAGAAATGGCAAGAAATGCCACCAGAGAAGTTTCGCAACCGTTGGGAAAACATTGGAATGCTCTTTCAACATGACTGTTGGCATACAATTAAAATGTTACATTTATGCGAAAGTACAAATGAAGAAAAATAAATAAAAATTGTGCATTGATTAAAAATAATAAAATCGCACACAACTATTTTTTAAGTTTTATTAATTTTTTTTTTAATATTCTACAAGCATGAATATTTTGAATAGTATTCTTTTATATAATTATAAATTTTTTTGAAATATTTTACTTGAATAGTACTTAAATTTACGTAATTTTTTATTATTGTAAATTATTATAAGACCAAAAAGAAACTACATATTTAGGTTTTATACAAAAAATATATAAAGAAAAAAAACATAGTAAACTAATAGAATATAAATATAAATGAATAAAATATTAAGGGAAGAAATAAATGGTCCCATAAATATATACCACCGATACGACCAAACCCTCTCTCTCTACATACATCCTTCCAGTGATGCCCCTCCAAACCCAATTCCACTAAATCTGTTTTAACGCAATCCTCCCATCTACGTTTCGGTCTACCCCTCGGACGTTTACCCGTTGGTTCAGTGTTTATTAACATTTTAGAGTTCCGCTCGTTACTAAGCCCTACAACCTTCACGCCCATCTTATACGCCGCACTGTTATAACTTGAATTATATTTACCGGGTGTAGGTCCCTTAATTCAGCGTTGTGTAATCTTTTAAATTCTCCCGTTAATTCATCCTTTTTCGGTCCGATTATTTTACGTAATATTTTATTTTCGAAAACCTTAAGACGCTGTTCATCCCTTAGTGTAAGAGGCCACGCCTCACATCCATAAAGAACTGTGAGAAGGATAATGATTCATTATCTATTATGTAGTAATAAAAATAGAAAAATTAAAAGAAGGAATGAGTGAGGACATAATCGAGGTGTAATTATATTCCATCCTACCATTCGTTGCTTTGCTCATTCTTAATTATTTATTTATATTTATATACTTTTGTTTACTTTGTTCATTTTCTTTTTTTTTTTTTTACAAATTTCTATATATATTCTTATCATACTCTACAATGTTATATATTACATTAAATTATAAATTAATTATATTATATATTAGGATAGACTAACTGGCAAGATTGAAACAAGAAGACAACTGTAGCTCTGACGAAGTGCGGCGAAACGTTGGTCAACAATAAATAGTTTTCTACAACAACAACAACAACAATTAATAGTTATCCTATTTTGATACCTTTATTGACCGCCACCCGGACTATCTTCCTACAATAAATATTTTAAAAAAATAAATACTTGGAAAAGTTAAAGAAGCAGCAGTTATTTTCTTTCGTTTTTTTTTTCAACTACTAACATCTGCTATAAATTATTTTAAAGTTAATTAAAGTTGGTTAAGAATGAACTTAAACCAAGCAAATTGAAACAGAAATAACATTTCAAGCTGTCCTGTAAATGGAAGAGAGGTCCACGCTTAAACCAGATAGAGAAAGCTTCTATGCTAAAATTAAAAATAACCAAAACAAAAATAACTTGGTATGTTAGGGAACTTTGTTTATGAACTCTGAGATCTGTGGTATCCTTAGAGCCAAAGAAATATTTTTCAGAACTAATATAAAGTTAGAAAAATAAAAATATATATATTCATGTTAGAAAAAAACCAAAAAAAAAACGCATCCTTACCCCAATATAACTAACTATATATCTTTTTAGATAGAATTTTTTCAAGTCAGTACTTTGTTTTATCATTATGAATCAACTTCTGTTATCTTAGATTGAATATAAAGAAAAAATAAGTTTTGGTATAAAGTTATAAATCTTTGAGCTATACATTTTTTTAAATATAAATTTTGAGTTACGTTCGTACTTTATAGAGGGTAAGACATCTGTGCAGCACGGTAGAAAAAAACAAAACAGTTTACCCTAATTTTTTATTATTTTAGTGAAAAATGAGTTTAATTACTAGTCAAAATAGATGTGTTTACCTAGTGTAGTTAATGGAAATAAAAATATTAAGGCTGTTTCAAAACATTAAAAAGAAAATAATTTTTCATTCGGAGCTCTATGTATTTGAAACTACAAACACACTAGAAAACTTAATCGAACATCATATAAAGTAGATTAAATTTTCTAAAATATGAGACCTAATGTTTACGTTAAATAGTTCCCGAGAAAAAAGCTTTTTAAAAAGCAATATTTCATAAAATAAACAAAAAGTAACGTAAAATCAGTAGTTGGTAATTGTATTTTGGAAAACTTTATCTCATAAATTATTAAGCGTACAGATGTATATTGGCACTCAAAGCTAGTTTAATTTTCTATAAAGTAGTTTATAACGTTTATCTTCGTAGGAGTAAGTTTTCATTATGTTTGACAAAATAAATTCACAAGTTGTTGATTCTAGTTCGGATACAAAATTAGGTTTATGCTATCTCCCCCCCCCCCCGTTCTATCACCCCAAAATAGACGCACAGACGTCACTCAGAATTCAAATAAAAGCTAGTTTGATGTACTATAAAGTAGTTTATAACTTCTTCGTAAGAGTAGATTTCATGATATTTGCCAAGATAAATTCACAAAATGTAGATTTCTAGTTGTTCAGAAAAATGTTTTTATTTATGAAAGATATATCTCAGGAGCCAAGAGACGTATAGAGATCAGCTAGCAATGAAATTAAAGCTAGTTAAATTTATTATAAAGTAGTAAATAACATTTATCTTCGAAGGAATACTAGTTTTCATGATATTTGGTAAAATAAAATTATTTCTTGTTGTATGAGCAAAATATCTTATGAAAAATTTATATTCATTTGGAAATATTATAAAACTTACAACCCTAACCTACTACTTTTAATGTTTAAGGTAGTTTTTAGGATATTGGGATATTAAAGAGCTCCGAATGAAAAATTATTTTTTTTAACGTCTTGAAACAACCACTATAATGATCTCATCAACTATGACTAGTAACTATACATAAGGGCTATTCATGGTGTTGTGTTAAATGTAAAATGTTTTACCACGTTAAATGTTATAAGTATAGGATTGTGAGCAGTCCTATTAAAGCCATGTTAAATTTTGAATGTAAAAGAGCTCCTAGCGGATTTTTTGAGCAACTGGTTTTATAACCTTTCCTTTTCCGTTTGGTTACTGTAGGCCTTGCTGATCTCCTGACTTATGAGGAAGAGAATTAAGATGAGCTAATTGACATACCCCTGTAGTATTCAATCTTAACCCATCTCCTCTGTTACCCCCAATGAAGCAGCCTTCCTCGTTCAGTCCATCCCCTTATAATACCATGTGGCAAAGGTAGGGCACTAATTAAGTATGTATATATTAATATTGTTATATCTAATTAATAAAGGAGGTAAGAAGAAAAGAAAAAGTTCATCAAAGTAATAAAAAATGGGGTGTAATAACTTTTTCCTCTTCTTGAGCTTTTGGACGGTCAAAACCTCTGTTCGAAACCCCCAGTGTATTACCAGCAAAGGTTCCTGTAAAAAGGGGAATTCGAGGAATTTTGTCTGTTTAAAATTGCACTGTATTGGAGATTTCTATGCATAGATTGTTACAATCATTGTTTTTATATCGGAAATCAATTTCCTTTTTTTTAAAATTACATACACCAAGATTGTCCAATAAGACAGATTCTTATTTTCCATTACCTCACTTTCTCCAATAGTGTTCCCGTGGAAGTGAATGCGACGATTTGTTAAGCTAAGAGTACGTTTCGATGTCGTAAGTCAGTGAAAGTAAGCTCTCTGTTTCCTGATAGCGCTTCTGCTTTCAATAGAGAAGATGAAAAAAATTTTAAATACCAAAAAAAAAAATTGGTACCAGTATATTCCAAATTTCGTATTACGTTGTCTTATTTTGAAAAGACAACATTTGTGAAAAAGAGTGTCTAATTATCATAGATAGGTTAGAATTAGATGTTTATGCTGCTTGATAGTTAACATTGATACAAGAGCCCAAGAGGAGAAAAAAGGCAGTTATCTCATCCCAATTTTTGATTACTTTAATGAAAACTATGTGTAACTAATAGTCAAAATTGATAAGTCTACTACTCCAGCAAAGAAAAACATTATTAATTTTTTTATAGTAAATTTAACAAGCTTTAATTTGAGCGCTAGCAGACATCAGTACGTCCAATGGTTTCTGAAATAAAATTTTTCATAAATTAAATTTATTGTCCGAACAACTCAAAATCAATTTATTTTAAAAAATTTCATGTAAACTATTACTCCTACGAAGATAAACATCATAAACTACTTTATAGCTCATTAAACTAGCTTTAATTTGAGTGCTAATAGACATCTGTACGTCAAATGGTTTTTTGAGATATAAATTTTTCAAAATAAATTAAGCTTTCAGTAGATTTTTAAGAAATTTTGCTTTTTAAAAAGTTATATCTCGAGAACTATAGGACGTAAATGGCTCTTTTAGGACTAATATTTCAGCAAATTTACTCTTCTTTAAATAATGTTCTCTTAGATTTTCTAGTGTTGTTGGTAGTTTTTGAGATATAGAGCTCCGAATGAAAAATCAATGTTTTTTTTAAGGTTTTAAAACAGCCGCCATTTTTTAATCCCCCTACCTATACTTGGCAGGCTCATCAGTTTTGACTAGTAATTACACATAGTTTTTATTGAAGCAATCAAAAATTGGGGTGAGATAACTGCCTTTTTTTCTTCCCGGCTCTAGTACTATACCTCAAAAGTAAGTAGTAACACTGAAAGATGAGATTGATTAGATTTTGAAAATCTCGAAACCATGACGGCAGTGTAAAGGTGCCTCTATACGTTTGCCAAGCTATGGTAAATTCGTCCATACCCAACCTGGCCAAAGGTTTATTTGGACTGGCTGTTACAAGTTGGTTCAAATTTGTGGCCAAAAGAGTGCTTGTGCTGTATCCATAGGTTTGTGTTCATTTAGAATTGTTTTTAACCTGACAACTGACCAATGGTTGTGCTTAAACTAATTACAGAATTTCTCTAACCTTGGGATTCTATAATTAACTCAAGATTGTATATGGGCCGCCCGTAGCTCAGTGGTTAAGACACAATCTTACCAATTTGATGTCTATTGGCGGTGCCGGGCTGGGACGTTGACTTTTTTCATTGAGTGGCGGTCCCACAAAATGAAGAACTTTGACCCCCCAACCATGGTTAGGCAGTATAGGACTCCAATGGGAGTTTTGGCAAAAAAAAAAAAAAAAAAATTGTATATTCCCCCCCCCCCCCGACAAACTTCTTCAAGCATTAATCTACGGTCAACTATCTACACCTCAATATTCTAGTGTAAATACATTTCTTTAAATCTTGTTAATTAACAGTTAATTTTGGATATAAAACAGTATTTCTAAAGACATTATATGTCTGGGTAAGCAGAGTTGGGCAACTATGAAACTAATAACTAAAATTGCCATGGATACGATATTTATTTATCAATGGTTCATTCATGAATAAGGGCCGTATCCATGGCAATTTTAGCTATAGCTAATTTCTTCCCGTCTCTGTGGGTAATTAATTTAGCAAGTTTCCGATAATAAATTCTAGAACGAAGGTTGAATTTATAGGTTATGTAGTACTATTTATAAGAATTTTTATCACCTACAACATACTTAGCTGATATTTAAGTTTTGTTTCATTTAGCCTATCTTTATTTTGGTCCTTTTTAAAAATGAAAATCGTGTAAATCGAACGTAATAAAAGCCGGCAAAAGTCAAATAATAAATCAAGCGTATGCATACCTTTGTCGATTCCTTTGTTTACCAAACATATGTACAACGGTTTTTTTTTAAATTAAAAACTAGCCATTCAAATCCAATAGTTCTTCCTCTTCTATTCCTGATAATCCTCCAGGTGCCTGAAAAGAATTTGGCTTTGAGACCTTCTAATGTAGAAATTCTATTAATAGTTAAGTTTATCGAGCAATCTTTGCATATTGTTATTGTAATATTATTATCACAGTTACTTGTATGTTTAGCTTGAATACTGCTGTAAATTAAAAGAAATAAATGAATCGAAAGAAATGTAGCTATACAGTGTTATAAAACTAAGATCGCTTCTTCTGTATTAGTTTGTTGGTACTTGTAAAATAAATAAATAAAAGAATTACTAACGCAGTACTACAGTCAGCTGGTTTAGATCACGAATTTATATTTATCAATTCTAACTCTATTACAATATTATTATACTAATCACTAACCAAATAATATCAAGTTGCAGATTGTATAATATTGCAATGATGTTAATGCAAATTGAAAAGTACATTGTTTATCTATTCACAATAGATTATTTACACAAGTGTCTAGAATTTAGCATTTATTCCATCATCAGTCTGTAAAAATCATCACAACAGGAAACAGGTGTTTATATTTAATTATGCAAAATCTTTATCGTTCAAACTTCCACAGAGGAAGTCACATTACCTCATACATACCACTTAATAAAAACTATTAATTAGTGCTCTGCGCAGTCTCTTTCGGAGGGTTTTAATAAAAATTTTGTTAGTTTCCAAATAAATGAAATATATAGTTAAGGCGAAGTTTTATGATCGTGAAATATTTCGAATTACTCTTTTCGACGTTTTGGGACAAAATAACCAAGTCTCACAAAATAGTATGGGAACAGTCTGAGTCAAAAACGAAAAGTTGAAAAAATTTAACTCACGTATTTTAGACGGATATATACCTAGAGTGTAATAAAAACTCATTCAATAAAAATAACTGACCTCATGTGAATCCTTTAAGAATCGATTTATCACCTTTTTTTCGATATTTTCAAAATCAGCTCAAGAGATTTTGATTATACTTAGTTCTTTCACAATTAAATTGTATTTAATATCAGACATGTTATATCCTCATTATAATAGTCTGACAGGGTTAAATGAAGATTTTTTCAAAAATGCTTCCTCTAAAGTACTTTTAATTTTTTTTTATTTGAAATAATTTACTATCTCATGTTTTTAATTATAATGAAAAATGAATAAATACAAACTATGAAAGAAATTGACAATTAACATAAGAGGAAACATATTTCTTTCAGGTTGGAAATAAATTTTCGGAAATAAGAGTAATATTGACTTGTTAGAAACGAGTGAAAGGCCAAATACTGTAGAAATAATATTGGGTAACATATAAAGTCGTAGTAAGATGAAAAGAAGAAAGAATACTTAGTTAACCCTGTGTATAAATGTATAAGCCTTTTAAATGATTGACTAACTCCACAAATTCCTATTATTTTACACTTACATTATGACAATTTAGTATTAAATAAATGGTACAGAGCAGAATTTAAAGTTTAGTGAGCTATCATATTTTTTTTTATTTATATCATGCTTTAGGAACGAAAAATATTACAAAAAGTACTTTTAAGAAAACTATTGAAATTTGAATAGTTCAATCAGTCAATTTGAAAGGTTATTTTGAAAATTAGGATGAAAAAGTATAGCCACAGGGAATAAAAATATCTGTTCTGAAACGAGCGAGGACTAACTTCAACTTAAATTAATCAAAGTTGAAATTATATTGTAATTTACAGTATATTGTAACTGCAATGATTGTAAACATTAATTCAATTAAGTCTGGCTTTTGAATGATGACTGTGTGGAGGCATTATATTTGCTCTAGATTTAAATACAGATTTTATTTACTTTATTAAATTTTATTTACCTCAGTTGTTTTCTTATTTTCTATTATTCGTTTCACTGTCTCTATAACTCAGTTATCTCCTATGTTTCTTTATTAGTTTTATTTATTTATTACTTTATTATTTTTAATATTCTAATATTTATTATATAGGGGAATTGATAAAATTAAATAAGGGTTGTAAAATAGAAGGGAAAGAAAAAAAGGAGTAAATTGAAATGCTTGTATTTAGTTTGTAGAATGGTATTAATTGTAAAAGAATACTGTGGAAAAAAAATGTTATCTTTCTATTATATTATATCATATATCATATATCATTAAAAAAAAGTAATTTATATATGTCCGATCACGGATTGATCAGTATGCTGTGTAATGTGGCAACCCGATGTATTTGGGCAGCATGAATGAATACATTTCTTTCTCTCATGTATA
The DNA here is from genome assembly GCF_000696795.3 of Halyomorpha halys. Lineage (NCBI taxonomy): Eukaryota > Metazoa > Arthropoda > Insecta > Hemiptera > Pentatomidae > Halyomorpha > Halyomorpha halys. The sequence continues at coordinate 769,637 of NW_027110302.1, forward strand.
ATTTTATTTTTATCCATTTTAGTTAATACTTAATTATTTTTTATATTTTTATTATTTATTTACTTTTTATTTTTAGTTAATATGTAGGGATGGTTCAATAGGTATTTATATCTGTATTATCTATTGGCCTTGAGAGAGTATTACTCCAATGAAGGTTAAAAAGAATAGAATATAAGTATATTTACATAAATCTGATATTTTCAGCATACATTTAGAATGAGCCATATTTAGGAGAAAAAAAAATTCAGCGATACCTCAGGAATTAATAGACGTATAGATTTAATATCACTCAATATGAAGCTCGCTAAATACACGATAAGCAGCTTATAATAAAAATAAAGAGTTAATGTTTCCATGATATTTGCCAAAATAAGCTCATAAATGATTACTCGTAGTTTGAAAAGAGTTGAGTGTAATGAGTTTTATTGGGGCTCAATTTGAAGCTTGTTTGATGCACTACAAAAAAGTTTATGTTTATTCTCTTATTATTATAATAAATTATTTTTTCTCATTAAAAAAAAAAATTTTTTTTTTAAAACTATCTCAGTAATTGTTTAACGAAAATACTACATCAGAGCTCATATTTAAGCTCGTCAAATTCACTATTAATTAGTTTATAATGATATATCAGTTACTTGTAATATTTTAGGGATTTTCGGCTAAAAATCTAATAAAAAAAATATATAGCTACCATTTCGAAACATTTGCTGGAATGAACGTTCTAACATTGTTTTCTAAACATTTTTACATAAGAATCTATTCTAAGAAATTAATTTTCACTTATTTCTAAATAAAGCTAAAATTTAGGCTATTTTTACTGGACTAAAAATAAACGATTCAATTAGTTTCGCCGTGGGGTTATGCACTAGTAAATCATAGTCCATGATAATAGACTCCTGAACAAAGGAAGTCCTTTGATATCTGATGGCCTTAGGAAGTCCTCCAGAGGAGAGGTTGTCGCCTCGCCTAAATATCGTGTATTAAGTGAGCCAGAGAACCAAAACGCATTCCATTTCTTTGGTGGTTGTTATTAACAATTAAACTTTTTCACACTTGAATTAAGAAGGAACGTTTTGTGTTCCAGAAATAAAGAAAGGCTGTGAAAATGATGATCTTAATATTATATTTTATTTACAAAAAATAGATATCAATTTTTTATATTTTGGAAGTATAAATTATTACCTTTATTCTAAAGCAGAAGTGGGTACACAAGGGTACACGTTTTATATATTTCAAATACAGGCTAAGATAAAAAATTCAGTTTTTTTTAATGTAATTGAAATATCATAAAACTTAAAAAATAAAAGTCATAAAAAAAAAAAAATGTGTTAAAAATTTGGTATTACTAGGAGGGTACCCTCCATCTGTTCACGAAGAAACCATCAATAATTGAACTATAATTTATTATATGGAGATCACTGCCAAATGTAAGTAAAATAAAATATAACTCAGAGATCTTATGTAAAATAAAATGTTACACGGTGACAACTAAAAACTAAATAGATAGAGAGGAAATTCAAACATAACAAAATAAAATTTAAAAAAAAATCAAATACAACTTAAATATATTTATTAATAAAAGTATAATAACATCTAAAGGAAATCTTTGGCCATTTTCTTCGTTTGAAATTTGCGTTTGGTTCTGACAAAATTCTATCAACTTTGTAGGGTGTTTTGACTTTACAAACATCATTGTGGAGGACGAAAATTTAAAGCATTGTGTTGTACTAAAAATCTAAAATAAACGACAAACATCTTTCTTTGAGTTCGTATATTTTGATTTAAACTTACACTTCCAATTTATATCAATACTCACCCATCCCGTAGAGTGTAATAATTCGAACTAGCCTTGTCACTGAATACATATAATTATTATGAATACATATGTATGTAATAATAGTCGTTATTTATTCTAGGACTAGTACCTTTTAAATAATATTACAGATATAAACAAGAGATATTAGTGCCTTAGACCATGGTACAAAATTTAAAAAAAAAATAGACATGAACTTATCGATCATCGTAAAATATAACTAAAATAATAAATTGGAGAAGAAGAAACAAATTAGTTTATAGAAATAGTTAACAGAATATATAAAATGAAAAAAAGAAAAAAAAAACACAGATAAAACAAACTGTGGCTAACTATAACATTATAAAACACAAGATGAACTAAAAATAGTTAACAAAAATAAACAAGTATTGTTTATTTACATATTTAGTTTAAAATAAAAATAGATATTATTAAATAGGTAAAAAAAACAATAATAAATAAATAAGAAGGAAAGAAAAATAAATAAATAAATCCTCTAACAAATCATAAATCTTAAGGTATATTCTAGGGCTTTAAGGTTTTTGAAAATAAAGTATTACGCAAAATATTCGGACCGAAAAAAGATGAATTAACGGGAGACTTTAGAAGACTACACAACGCTGATTTGAGGGACCTACACCCGGTAAATATAATTCAGGTTATAGCATTGCGGCGTATAAGATGGGCATGTAAGGTTGTAGGGCTTAGTAATGAGCGGATCCCTAAAATGATAATAAACACTGAACCAACGGGTAAACGTCCGAGAGATAGACCGAAACGTAGATAGGAGGATTGCGTTAAAACAGATTTATTAGAATTAGGTTTGGAGGGGCATCACTGGAAGGATGCATGCAGAGAGCGTTTGGTGGTATTGGCATCGAACCTTTGCGTCGTTAGACCTTTATTATTATTATTATAAGGTATATTCTAATATCAATTAAAGTTAATAAACTATTGTATGAGCATACATAGATATCTACAAATTCGATATAGATATTGAGAACATTTAATAATATTTATGTTACGTTGCATTTTTTTTTCTATCAATTTACGTGTTTGTTTAAAACTTTTATTGTTATTTTTCGAGAATTGGATAGGTGGTAGGGGATTAAATATACAGGATTTGGAGGTGGGAAGAGTATTAGAGCCACGAATATTGGAAGATCTGCTAATGGCTGAGCTTTGATGGGCAGTTATATATAAGTTTGAAGCCCGTGAACATACAGCAAATGCTTTTATGAAAAAAAAAATTGATACTTTAATTTAAAAATTATATATATAAGATAGCAGCATAGATATTGAGGCATGGAAATTCCTCGACTAATCATGTTTTTCATGTGATTGAACCAACAATGAATGGAATTAATGGAAGAAAATACTACCAACGTATTTTACAACTGAGTGATTAACTAAATTATTTATTCCATTATAAACACTTTAAAATATTCCATTGACATAATGCGATTATGGAACATGATACGCTATTACGACTTTTATTCCCCACATTCCAAATCAAATCGGATATGCTCGATTATGTCACGATATCTCTGATCTACGACAAAATTGCAATGCGTTCTTTTTAGATTACACAAGCCAAATGCACTAAGTTACATAAAAGTCATAGTAAGAAGGAATGCTTTTATAACATCGATCGCTTCCAGCATGTACACTATACTTCCAAACATAGGAGATGTAGGTATATGTTAGTTAACACGTTACATTATAGTTTGACGTTCCTGCACTGACATGTACAGGTATGCGGTAGTAGTTACCTGATTACCTGAAACTACTTGAACTAAAAGTAAATGTATTCCTAATGAGTAGATAATACATATGATCAGATGAGAGGGGGTCAGGTCAGTGAGGAATAAAAATAAGTAAAAACTTTAAAAAAATATATAATAAAAAAAAATATAAATTTATACAAGATAAACAGAGCAATAACTAAAAAAAAAGTAATTAATCCTTTTGTTTTGTATAACTTTATATTTTATTTCTTACATTCTAGCATTTTATTTACATATTTCATTAGTGAGAGACAAAGTATTTAATTCTCTTTCTTTTATTTCCATAACTATAATTAAAAATAATTGTTATTAAATAAAATAAATTATTCATATCTTTTTATTCCTTTTGGATTATATAACTTTATATTTTATTTTCTTAATCTTGTTATTTTTCTTGCACATTTAGTTATCTGCATATACGTTTTATTTCCCACTTTTTTCATCTCTTTATTTTAAATAATTTTCATTTTGTACATATATTCACTAACTAGATTTTCATACGCATTTTATTATTTTTAATGAATTGTTAATAGTTAACCGTAGACTGACATGATAGACTGAGGAGAAGATGGTCGGGGGTGAAGTCAGCAAATAAACACAGATAAATAAACACTTTCTTCTTCCTTTTTTTTTTTTTGTGCCAACGTTTCGACCTGAATTTCAGATCTTCATCCGGGGTTCTGGTGTTGTGGCGTGTATATGAATGGTTGTTATCACGTCGTAGGCTCCGTGTTACTGGATTCATAATGAGCTGTTAATAGTTCTCCATAGATTAATTAACCAGTCACGATGCCAGAAGCCCAGATGAAGACCTTAAAGTCAGGTAGAAACTTCGGCACATATAAATAGGTTTTTGTTTATTTGCAGACCATACCCCAATTTTTCTCATTCTCGCATTTTTTATTTGTTCTTTACTCTTACTTAATTTTATTATTAATTTCCTTACACAGCCTTTATCTTCTTTTTTATTCTTAGCCCTGATGAAGGCTTGAAATTCTGGCCGACACGTTGGCACTAATAAATTAGTTTTTACTTATTTGTATTCTTCACTGACCATACCCCCAATTATCTTCTCCTCATATTAATGTATTCCGTGCAAGCTGTCATATAATCACATATTTGGTAGCTATCTGGGTGTACACCTGTGACCCTTACCGGGGAAATTAGATGTCATTATGTTTAGAACATATGTATGAGGACAGTGGCCAATCATCCTAGGTATACCAGAATTTTAATTAACCAGTCCAAATTACAGCTCCCAACAATTAAATAGTACACGTACTTACTACAAAACATATACTCTCTTACTCCCATTTCCGACTACCCGTTCATACACAAAATAGGCTAATGCGGTATAACATTGCTAATCCGATACACCCTCCAACGTACCAAACATATACTAATAGGCCAGTTACTCCCAAAGTGGGAGAAAATCATTTCAAAGTGGGAGAAAATCATTTCATCAAAAATCATTAAAAAAAAAAAGAAGCAAAAAAGAGTGTTCTTCCGGACATAATCATAGCACAAATACACAGAAAAAAAATTCAGAAGAATAGCCCAGAATTTTTTTTTTCTTATGCATGCAACTACACATGAGATAAATATAACTTGTTACAATGAATTCATAGTTCATGGACTGACATCGTAGAAGAAATATTGAGGTTAGAAGCACTGAGGCAATCCTTGTTCCCCGTTCTGATAGTGACACTTTGTAGGAGAGTGGCACAACATATTCTTCTTAAAAGTAAAACTGAAGGAAATAAAATGGGGAGTTTTTTTCCACCCTCCAGGAACTTAGGTTCATGCTGAAGGCAATAGGAATTTTCACCTTTGAAATATAAACTGAAACAGAAGGCGGCTGGTGGTTGGCTCGTACTCCTCTGCAATGGCAATTTGTCCTTCACCATAAGGACTGCCTTTTTTCCTTCACTTTTCCAGGCAGGTTATCCCCTCTATAGAAGAGTTAACCATAATGCATAATGGTATAATGTTATTCCTTCCTCCATGGCACCAGACATCTGACAGACCAAATTTTAGGAATAATTATTGTTCGGGAATATTGTCTTGAGTTCAAATAAAATTTTATCATATAAACATTTTAAATAGATTAACATAATATTTAATATAACATAATTAAAATAAAACATTTATTAAGATTTAATAAAGGATTTGTTTCCTAGTGATCGTTAGTGAGTTGCTGAAGCGTGTCTTTTAATTACCAGGAAAAACTTGTACCATGCTTTCTGGAATCCCCACAAGGAAATTGGATTCCATTAAAAATAATTTTGTTTAGAAGGTTATATTTTTAGTTTTTGTTCATGGCTAATTTCACTTTTCTTTTGCACAAGAGATAAGGTATGTAGGCTGTGAGTAACGTTTGCCACGAACAGACTATTTCTTTCTCAATCATATGTGACATATCTTCTGCATTCCTAACCAAATGGGTCGTTATAACCAACACAGCGTTAGAGGTGATAAGAACAGAACTATTGAGGAATATGTCGCACTGGTCAAAATCCCGGCATTTACTTAAAAAATTAACATCAATTATAAAAACGTTTTTAGTGATCACCGTGTAATATTTTATTTTACTATCTCAGCGAGTTGAAAACTTAAAGCCTGTGAACAGTTAGAAAATCAAAGGATGCACAATATAACGTACAATGAAAATATTAAAACTAAAAGGCTCAAATCGATCTTGAGCTAATATGGAACCGGAAATGCAGAATACGGCTGAAAATGGCCGTTGTCTAACCATTTAAAAAATTAATGTGATTTCTATAGTGCTTTTACGTTAGAAGAGATAATGTCTAGATCGAAAAATAACTACAGTCTCCAAGGTAAACTCAAACTACCACCTCCAGATGATCTCTATATTATATAAAAGCGTTTTTAGTGATCACCGTGTAATATTATATTTTACATATGAGGTTAACTGATCTGCATCAGATCATCGAGACTTTAAAGGAGTTATAGAATTATACCCACTCTTTATTATTATAGCCAGATCTGGGCAAAAATTAGTTATAGTTCAAACTCATACCTAAAATTGTCATGGATACGATATTTATTTATCAATGGTTCATTCAATAATAAGGGTCGTATCCATGGCAATTATAGTATTAGTTTGAACTATAGCTAATTTTTACTCATCTCTGATTATAGCTATATTCTATAATATATTAGAAATATATAAATATAGCTATAATAGAAATATATTAGATGTCAATTATTTATTTTGTTAAATCCATAAATGTCATTGTAGTTTTTGTTATTAACTTTGCTTTTATCTTTTATTGAGAATTATTATTTTAATTTTATCTTTTTTTTTTTTTTTTTTAATTTTTTTATTTATACCATTGTATATAGTTAGGGGTATCATTTGTATGAGACTATATCTCTCCATAATCAATTATTAACAAAAATAAATAAATAAAAAATGTACCACTTACAGGAGGTAACGATCTGATATTTAAAAACATAAATAATAAACATTAAAATAAATATACAAAGAAAATACAAAAATAAAATAAGTAAATAAATTATTTTTTGTTTTGTATATAAAATATATAAGAGAAATAATAATAATGTAACGAATAATATATATAGGAGAACTACAAACTAGTTTCTAATAGATACAGCCAGGTGCGATAGAATTCTAAATACAGAACTAAAGTAATAAATCGTAGAAAAATATTCGTTAGAATTAGTTATAAATATGGTAAAGAGGTAGGTGTAAAATGGTAAGATTACTACTGAATCTAAAAACATATGAACTCAACTTGGAATGACGGCCTAGATTCCTTGGAGCACCCTAGTACAACACTGTAGTATTTTTTATAAAGGTTAGAAACGTTACTGTTGGTTTTCTAGGAAAAAAAAAAAATATGAAAAGGAATTGTTCTGAGGGCTGATTTCGGACAATGAGTAACAAAGATAATAACACTTAGTCAATGAGTAGTATTGTTATGCCACTGCCTTTGTTAGTAAAGAGTAATCAGGTTACTAATGATCGCTTACGTTTGTCGGTTGTATTGTTGTAATAGTAGTTAAAGCAATTAACACTATATATAGTAATAACTACTAAGGAAGTGCTTTGACTGGCCAAATGACATATTACAATTTTTAGCATACTTTAGAGTTAATTATTTTCCTTAAATAAAAAATAAATAGTACAAATAAATTATTCCCTAAACTTATTTATTGATTAACTTATTCATTTTAGTATTTCTTTTAAATTGTTTATTAATTTTAATTATTTTTATATATGATTGTTTGAGAGTGGTTTAGTTTATTATCAATTTACACAATTTTGATCTTTTTTTTTCTCTCTCAACTTTTATTCTTTAAAATTCTCCAACATTTCGGCCCTCAGGCCATTCTCAAGGATACAATCTACAAAACTTTTTTTGTTATTATATAACAATTATATTATTTCCTTCAACTACACACTGATTTCTTTGGCCATACCTTCAATATTGATGTCATTGCTTTTTTTAAAATCTCAAAATATCAATTTTTAATAAAAAAAAAGTTATGTAAGTAAGAAATCTATTTTTAAAAAAAAATATGAAGTTATTATGATATTATTTTAATGATTAATTTATTTTAAAGATGTGACAAGGGCAATTTTGAGATTTTAAAAAAGCAATGACAACAATATTGAAGGTATGGCCAAAGAAATCAGTGTGTAGTTGTTATATAAATGTAATTGTTATATAAAAACAAAAAACCTTTTGAAGGTTGTATCCTTGAGAATGGCCAGAGGGCCGAAACGTTGGAGAATTTTAAAGAATACTATATTTGAGAGAAAAAAAAGGATCAAAATTGTGTAAATTGATAATAAATTATTTATTCATTTTAGTATTTCTTTTAACTTATTTATTCATTTTAGTATTTCTTTTAACTTATTTATTCATTTTAGTATTTCTTTTAACTTATT
>NW_027110302.1:782808-803004 GCF_000696795.3 Halyomorpha halys
GATTTTCAAGTGTATATGAAACATACTACATATTTACCTATTGTATTATTTTGTACAGTTGTAAATTACAATAAATAAATAATTTAAAAAAAATTAATAATCTTTCAATGAGCGAAAAACATTTTTATTTTTTTTTAGTTTTTTGACAAAACCTTTGCTCACTGAAAATGATCCCTAGTGCATTCGAGATCGTAAACTAAGATATATACTACTCTTAGAATATTCAAAAGAAAAATCTTTTACCCTAAACGATTCTAGGTGCCTGAGAACACCTAGATGACACTAATGCTGTATCATTTCAGTTTAAACTACGATTTCTTAGATCTCGGGTAAAATCAATAAGTATCCGTTGCACATGTTCAATCACACCTTCAAATCTAGCGGTAAACTCTACCGGCCAATGATTAAACTGAGATTTAGAGGAAATTTACGTTTAGGTAGGTAACCGTACAAGGAATCTTCCATAGTTTCAGTCGGATCTTTTATCCAGCGGAGGTATGTTTATTATTCCGTTTATATCCAAATTCGACAAAATTTATTTGATCGATCTAGACGATTTGGTCGACTTAGAAGAATTAGTTGCAAAGGCAATAATAAAAAAAAAGTACTCCGTCCTTGCCAAATAATTTTTTGCATTGGTCGGATAAAGATTTTTTTCAATTAGTTTGACTATTAAAAGTATAAAAGGTTGAAGATGAGCTGGTATACCTTGAAACGTTTCATTACAATAACATTTTTAAGAAAAGAGAACGGTTGAAATTAGTACAGAAATAAAATCTATAAAATACATAAATCAGAAAAAAGAAAAAAAAATATAAGCATTAAAAACTATAGATATTCAAAGATCATAGGATATAAAAATCTAATGAAATTTATAGAGAAGCTGAGAAATAAAACCAGAAAATTATAAAATCTAATTATGATTTGTAAACTAAAATGATGCATCTCTCATATAAATGTTTTACATTTGTCACCAGATTGGAAACAATTAAAATAGAGGCAGATTCTAATGAATTTCGTTTTGAAATATGTCGTTTTATGACTTTTGCTCACAAAATTGTTGTCGCTGTATGCTATTTGCAAATAAATGTTTCGCATATTTTACCAGCATTAAAACGATAAAAATAGTAATGACCCTAATGAAATTCTTTTTAATGATGTGTTCCGAGTAATCTGATTGTGAACAACTCAAACAGTTGCGTTTACTCTTCGTAACTAGGGGATGTTATATTGCCATAATAATCAGATAAAGACTTTTCTCACAGTTGGCTACTGTGCATTTGTTCAACTAGGGCATCTTAACCTAATTAGAATTGTTGCACAAATTCACACAACGTAATTTCGTTATTTGTTACTGTTATTGCCGTAAACATTGTAGGGGAAATTTAAAAATAGCTAGTAGGGTCCAGAGGGGTGATTTTGAAAAAAAAAATTAAATGACTAGTATGCTACAAATGTTTTTATTAGTATATTTATTTTATTAGTTACTTACATTTTCTTTCCCATTTTTTCCCCATAAATTTAATTTATGTAATTATTATTAAATTAAAATATTCACATTTCTTTATTCCTTTTGGACTGTATAACTATATAACTTTATATTTTATTTCTTTAATTCTGTTATTTTACTTAGGCATTTAATTCCATATATACATGTTTTATTTCCCATTTTATTTTAAATAATTATGTACATACATTTACTGACTAGATTCTCATACGTATTTTATTATTTGTTCTTTCCTCTTACTTAATTTTAATATTATTCTTCTCATACAGCCTTTATCTTTTATGATACTTATACTATACATTTCTTTCAATATCATTTTTATTTTTTATTTTATTCATTTCAAAAATTACATCCCATACGGCCCAACTAGATGATAACATCTATCAGTCGGTGCCAAAATAATACATAAAAATGATAGACACAATTAAATGTAAATATGACAGTTTAGACAATTAGGGCGTTGTGAAGGCTATTCAATTTTTAAGCTAGAAAGTGCAATATGAATTGGTCTAACGTGATACAACTAATAATTTAATTAATAACTACTAAAATGAAAATAAAGTAAAAAATAAAAAGGTAATTATAAAAAAAAAAAAAAATTACTGAAAGGATTTTGAAGTGAATGATAAATCTGCAAATTTACAATTAGTGAATTAATATAATAATGGCAATAAAACAAGATGATCCAGAATATGATAAAAATAAGGATCTAAAATATCTCTTACTAAGCACACGCATACATTGCTAATACAAATTGTAATATAATAAATAAATTATGTGGAGTTAAGAAAAAATACAGGCAGATTTGGTGAATTAAAATCAATTATTGGGAATCATAGAAGTACGAAAGTATCCTGTTAAATATTTCTTTTTTTAGTTTTATTTATTTATTAGTTCTTCTGGTAAGCGAATGAATATGGTATGGTATGATATTGTTTAATGTACGTTTACCAAATTTATTGTTATAGGGTGGTTCGATAAATTTCATTTTGTTTCCAACATTTTTGAATTTTATTATTTCTTTTTTAAATAAATTATTATCTATAAGTTTTAAGATAATTTAATAAAAATAAAATAGTTTTGCATGTTGTAACTACAATGTTAGTGGCTTTCTAATCTTACTGTATTTCCTCCTATTCATTATGGCTTTTATTGTTTTTACTTCTTTAGCTCTGATGAAGGCTTACGATCTTGGCCGAAACGTTGGCACCAATAAATTATTTCTTAATTATTTGATTTCTTCACTTACCGGACCTCCAATCATCTTCTCCTCGCATAGAAATATTCTTATATTGACAACGTGGATCTCATAAAAGTTCATTAAAGGAAAAATTTAATTCAATTTTATGAATATATCACTGATTTTACAAGCATGAAACAGAAAACATACGAGTGCGAGAGTGTGTAGGTCAGATGGTCTGTTGCATGACGTCATTTTCCATTTGCAGACCTATTAACAGACTCTCAACCTTGCTAAATGTTGTATCGTTTTAACATGCTAAAAGAAGGAAATATTTCTCTACTTTACACACTCTAACATATTAAATTAATGATCATGAACAATCAAATTATAATTTTTTTTACCTGAGTGGTACAGTTATATTTAAAAGTATATCAAATTGCATTTATTTCGAAATTAATCTAGATTTAAATATTCTGGAAGCACGGAATTAGACATTATCAATACTGCTTGCGCAATCATATGTAGCAATATAAAAACGTAACGGATATTTTCATAATCCTCATTCATGTGTCACTAAATCTGAAGGATTACAACGTGTCAGTGATCTGTTATAATAATAATAATAGTATGAAGATATACTCGATTCCAAAGTCTAGAACTATGAAAAATTCCTCTTGGGTCTAAAATTTAAAATCAAGGGGACTAAGACCTCCAGATTATTCGTATGTTTATCAATAAAATACATTTGTCATTTTATTTGGCGTGGCTGGAATCGATCTCTACCCTCAGAACTAAAATTAACAATTTCAAAAATTATAAATGATTTCAGTAATCACATCGTAATAATAATTTAATCGAATTTTTTAAAAAATTTATATAAAACCATAAGTTTAAAATACGTTGTTACGTATACAAGGCTTACATCCGCATAGTTCGAGTTTCTTATTTAGTCTTCTTTAGCTTTCCTCTTTAGTGCCTCTCAACGTAGAGGTGCATTCAGCCAGGAATTCCATTCTTCCCTATTTCTAGCTAGGTTCCTTGGCTGTCTGAGGTCCTTCCCCTTCTCCCTAGAGAGTCGCTCAATATAGTCGAGTAGGGGGCTTAGAATGGCTCCTAGGTCTTTGAAATATGTCCTTCTGGGACATATTCCATAGTCTTTAGAGGACTTCTGTGGTCGTCCGTCCTGATAAAATGGCCGAAACACTTTGCCGGAGGAGTTTCCAGGATCTCTTTTAGTGGGGCCATCTGTAGTTCCTGATGAATTCTTTCATTACCAACTCGGCCCCTCCTTGTTTTTTCAATCGTCCTTCGCATAAATTTCATTTCGGCAGCGTTGATTCTTTTTGTCGGTCTTTTAATATCAAACTCTCCGCTCCAAAAGTATGGGTAGATACACTGTCTTGAAGATGTGTAGCTCAACTTCTCTCTTCCCTACCACAGTGTTACTTATCTAGTAGTCAACTGAATTTTCTTGTTAATCCTGTTAATTATTTCTTCGTCTACTTTCCCAGATCCGTCCATCACTGTACCCAGGTATGTGAATTCTGTCATTCTAAGTCTTCTCCATTACAGCATATGTGGATATCTTCCTTCTTCTTATTTAATCAATTCAATACTAGTTAAAATTAAAATTATTGATATAACTTTCGTTTGAAATCTTAATAACAACCTTTTACTAATTTAAAAAATAGTAGTAGCAATTGCTTTTTGTATATTAAATAATAATCCATGATTATCTTTGGGACACTTTTACCTATTATTTTTATTTTTTTTTATCTATATATATATATAATATATATTAAGTGAACGTATTACGATCGTGTAAACTTTCGAATCCTAGTTTTCAACGGAAATATATGCATTCAGGTCTACTGAACCCAAAAATCCTAGTTTCGCAAAATGATCTGTGTGTCTGTTTGTAAACCGGCTGATTCAAAAACTGAAAGTCGTAAGAAACTGGAATTCTATATTTGAGGTAATACTTGGGACGTGTCAGTAACTTTTTCGCTGAAAACTATCGACAAGAAGTGCCACTTTATGAATCGATTTTTCACCTCTTTTCGATTTGTTCCGAAAAGGCTCTAACAGTTTTGATTAAACTTGACGAATTTATGAGTTAAGTGATAGTTGAAATCAGATAGGTTTTATTCTCATTAAAATAGACATATAAGGCTTAATGCCGAAAAAAAAATCTTCGTGTTAAATAAAATTGTGTAATATTGAAAATCTCTTAATTTTGTTTATTTGATGAAACAGTTCTCATTGTTAACAATAATATAGAATCTATATATTCAAAATATAAAAGGATTATGTAGATAAATAAAAGAGAGAAAAATATGTTAATTGATTAGCAGAGACCACACTATCTTTTCCGCCATAATGACTGCTTCGTAATTTTTTGTTCAACTTTTGTATTCTTGGTAGGGAAAAATTTATATTTGATATTCCAATCTTGAGAATCTCCGAAATACAAATTATTACAGCATCAGAAATTTTTTGCGAATTTAGTTTTTTGGAATTTAGGTACTATTAAATGTATTTTATCACATTAGAAATTTCTAACGATTACTATTCTTTCTCTTACTAGGTATTACATATATAGGTGAGTGAAAGTAAAAAAGAGTAATTCACTGCGTATTCGAAAACCTGAGTTGAGATTCGAGTTTATGGGGGGCCGAGGAACTGTTCAAATAAACATCTTACCTCATACTAACAGATAAGTTAAGAGGAAATGTTTTATCTTTCGTTCTATAAAAAGCTTTAATTTCTTATTACAGGATTTAGTGCAGCAATGAGAATCCTGTGAAAATAAAGAAACCATATATGGTAAAAGTGCCCTGAACTCACATTTACGATATGAATATCCACTTAATGATGCAGTATACATGGTTATAATAAAGGGTACTTTTTACTATTGCACAAAATGAACAATAATTGGAATTTCGAAGAATTTTTTAATTATTTATGAAATATTTTTTCATAATTGATAATATTTGTTTTCAAGTATAGTTTTACTTGTGTAAGTTTCATTAATATATTTCAGTTTTCTTCTATTTGAATATAACCTTCTACAGCTGTGGTTAAGTTACTCCCATGTTCTGTGTGTTACAAAGTTGTAAAGTTCTCAGATTTGAGAGCTGATGTCTTTTTATCTGTTGATGTGAGATGTACAACGTTACGTAAGACATAAGTATGTATGGTTCTTGCTATTTTCTGTCCTGATGATGCTTGAATTGGCGAAATATCGATCGGTGAATTTTTTCCTGCTTGTTTAGAGTCGCTAGTTTTTTTGTAGCTGTTAAGTTTTAATTTTCTAATTGTGTTCTAATGAACAAAAAATTAAAAACGAAGAATGATAACGGCATGTCATTTTTGTACAAATTGTAGTCAGCTAGTTTTTGTATATATTAATATTATGTTCTTAGGTCATAAAAAAGTTGTCTCCTTTTTTTTTTTTTTTTTTTTTTTTTTTATAAATATTTTTATTTTAACAAGTTTGACAACAATAGATATTATTGTAATTTAAATATGGACTAATAAGGAAAATAGTTGTTATATCATATATGAAATTATATGTAAATATTTTTTTAATAATAAGCAAACCTGATGATGAGACGAACCGTGCCCGAAACGTTGTTTAAAAATAGTGTGATTTTTTTTTAAAAATAATACAAACATTTCATTGGAAGATTTTTTTACTTACTCATTAAAAAAAAAAGCTTTTAAGACGTAATTTACGATTTCACTTGTCAGAAATGATGTTTATTCTTTTTCAAATATTAACTAGCGTGTGTGGAAAATAATTTTAAGAGCCCAAGAGGAGAAAAAAGGCAGTTATCTCACGACAATTTTTGATTACTTTAATGAAAAGTATGTATAATTACTAGTCAAAACTGATGAGTCTGCCAAGCATAGGTAGGGGGAATAAAAAATGACGGCTGTTTCAAAGCGATAAAAACAACTAATTTTTCATTCAGAGCTCTATATTTTAAAAAGTAAGAATAATACAAGAAAACCCAAGATAACGTCATTTAAAGAACATTAAATTTGCTAAAATATGAGCCCTAATAGAGTTATTTACGTTAAATAGTTTTCGAGATATAGCTTTTTAAAAAGCAACATTTCATAAAAATGTTGTATAGGACATACAAAAAGATCACTAGTTAGTGAATTTATTTTGAAAAATTAATATCTCAAAAACCATTATGCGTACAGATGCCTATTAGCACTCCAATTAAAGCTAGTTTAATGAGCTATAAAGTAGTTTATGATGTTTATCTTCGTAGGGGTAATAGTTTACATGAAATTTGCTAAAATAAATTGATTTATAGTCGTTCGGACAAATTTTTTAAAAACAAAAATCAGTCTTTCAAAAATTAAAAAATCCAACATTTTATACGAACAACTAGAAATTAACATTTCGTGAGTATATTTTGTCAAATATCATCTCCTACAAAGATAAACATAATTAACTATTTTGTAGTAAATTTAACTAGCTTTAATGTGAGCGCTGGCAAACATCTGTACGTCCAATGGTTTCTGAAATGAAGTTTTTCATACATCTAGCTTATTGTCCGAACAACTATAAATCAATTTATTTTAGCAAATATCATGAAAACTACTATTCCTATGAAGGTAAAGTTCATAAACTTCTTTATAGTCCATTAAACTAGCTTTAATTTGAGTGCTAATAGACATCTGTACGTCGAATGGTTTTTGAGATATAAATTTTAAAAATAAATTAACTAACTACTAATCTTTCAGTAGATTTTTAAGAAATGCTGCTTTTATAAAAAACTATTTAACGTAAATAGCTCTTTTAGGGCTATGTCAGCAAATTTACTCTTCTTTAAATAATCTTCTCTTAGATTGATCTTGTCTAGTGTTGTTGGTAGTTTTTAAGATATAGAGCTCCGAATAAAAAAAATAGTGTTTATAACGTTTTTAAACAACCGCCATTTTTTATTCCCCCTACCTACACTTGGCAGACTCGTCTATTTAGACTAGTAATAATACATAGTCTTCATTAAAGTAATCAAAAAATTGGGGCTAAGTAACTGACTTTTTTTCTTCCCAGCTCTTGTACTATAAAGACCGCCCAGGTATTGTGCTATGGAAAGAGATTAATCATCCTCAATGTGACTCACTTCCAGTACTGGGTTAGTTGGTAGGCTCCCGAGGATCGACTAGGACCCTGGGAGGTTCCTGGAGGTGCGTTCGCTGGAAGAGCAGATCGGATCTGTCCTCACAAAGGATAACTGTCCATGTCTTCCGAGATCGGCAGCTGTTCCCACGACATCCCTGGGATATCTTCCTTGCTCAGCTTCCGAAATCATCCCATTCAAGTTCCGGATCATAATGCTATTTCACCGAGGGGGTTAATTAAATTTAGTAAAGTATAAAGAAATAAGTTAATTTAGAGGGTGGTGTGTAAGTATGATAATGTAAAAGAGGATAGTAGATTATGGTTGGGTACTAACTGTATTACATTCGATTTATGTATCACTAAGTTAGATCTTAAAGTACTGCGGGAATGTCAGAAGCAGAGTGTATACATAAGTAAAACTGAGAAATGTAATTCCATACAATTGATATTGAACCAACTTCACATTAATCCTCAACTTCGGGCTTAATCGGAATTTTTCAAGCAGGAGTCTGTTAAGAAATAAATAAAGTTAAATTCGAATTTTAATAGCAATAGAAAAATATTAATATTTTCGTACCTGATCAATACTTGCTATTCAACTTCAACACAAGCCCACCAAACTCCAAGGGGTGTATAGGGCTGAGATGAGCGAAAATTAGGTATAGATGAAACTAATATCTAAAAAACTAATATAAATTGTCATGGATACAATATTTATTTATCAATGGTTCATTCATAAATAAGGGTCGTATCCATGGCAATTTTAGATATTAGTTTCGTCTATGCTTAATTTTTGTCTATCTCTGATGTAGGGTGATGAGTAAAATTTATATGATGCGCATACCACACAATTTTTTTTTATTTAAAGGCTTTTAGTGCGTGTTCGTGTGAAACGAAAAAGATATACCTATATGTAACGATAATTACGTTCTTTATTCTTCAATAGAACAATATTTACACTTCATATATTACAAAACATTTATAATTTTCAGATAACAACACACGTTCTTTTTTAATTAATCCATTGTAATTGATCATATGGCGAGAGGTTTCAAATGGGTTTGCCACTAAAACAAATGTAAAATAATGTAACTTTAAATGAATTATAATTAAAAATATATTTAAAAGAAATATACTAAAGATATAGAAATGTTAATAATAATTTCGACAGTGGCAAACCCATTTCAAATACTCTCTTTGCAAACGTCAACTATTGCCGCTGAAGGCGTTAATCATGCCACCACAGGCTGATGATCGATTTCTGATACTCTATTTTTTGAAGCCCTTAATCGTGGAGTAATCGCAACCTTTTTTTTTTTTTTTACAATGTTCCAAAATACACATTTTTGTTCTTACTATCACTTTGTGGAAGTACATTTAAAGTGAAAAAAATTAATATTTGTTCGTTATTACGCCTTGACTATTACTGAAATTAAAATCAACAACTGAAGGTAACTATATATTTCATCTCATGTTCTTTTTTATTAAGTTCTGTTCTGTAAATGTTTACAATAAATTCAAATTGTATAGTTAGGTAATTAACTCTTCAGTAAATGGACACAAAAAATAAAGATTATTTTGTTTTATTGTTCTGTTTCATGTTTTTATAAAGAAGAAAAAGATGGATAAAAACATTAATTTTTGATTTTGTCTATTTCGTCCACATGATTAGTATTTATCGATTTCGTCCAGGAAGGGTAAAATTAGATGAAATTGTCTTTTATGACCACAGAGCACGTAATCAAATTCACTCCGCTTAAAAGTAGTACAAGTAAAAAATAACCGAAATGGATAAAATGCTTAATATACAGAAGGATTTTGTTGCTACTTTAGCGCCAACTAACAATTTAAGAACTTAAACGTGAAGAAACACTTCTTTTATTTTTTTTACAATTTTCCTAAACACAAATTTTGGTTCTTATTATTGGGCCCGGTTTCATAATAAAGTACAAACTAATGCTATTAGTCTTGTTGATTTATCTTAATTAACTTACACAGACTTGTACAATAGTAACTTGTACTTTAGTATTGTTTAATTCATGTAATATTATTAATAGTCATCCCTATGATGAAAAAAATAATTATTAGTATTATTACCACACTAGTTTCTACACTTTTACTATTAACTAATACTATTAGCTTTCATTATGAAACAGGGCCCAGATGGAATGGAATGAAAAAAAAAAATATTTGTTCGAAATCACGGCTTGACTATAATTGAAATTAATATAAACAGCTGAAAGTATCTATATGTTATTTTTTATTAAGATCTTTTCTGTAAATATTAACTATAAATTCGAATTGTATACTTAGGTACTAATTGTATACAAAGGTTATTTTCTTTTCTTTTATAGTTTCAATAAAGAAGAAACAGATGGATAAAAATAATAATTTTTTTTTATTTTGTCCGAATTTATTGTTTTTATCAAGGACAGAAAAAATTGGACAAAATTTTTCTTTTATGTCCACAGAAGACAAAATCAAACCCATCCTGCTTAAAGTAGTACAAGTAAAAAAATAACCGAAATAGATTAAGTGCTTAACATCCAGAAGGATATTTTGTTTCTACTTACTTAGTAGTAGTTTCTACTTACTTGCGTACTTTATGAGTAGTTCCTTTTTTTTTATATTTTCTAAAAAAATGAATATTTAAATTCGAAAAACTATGTTGATTTCACAGCCGGATTTAACCACTTTCTGACTTACTCTCCTTTTCAACCGAAAATAAGGAAGGTGTCATCATTAGACATTGATGAAACTCCTTTAAAGGAAGGTAACTGTCTTATTTGGCTACACTTCATTAACACCTCTTTTCATTTGTCAATTACATATTTATGTTCATGGTTGTTGTTTTTTTCTCCATTATTTATTTTCCATTTCTACAATGTTGAGGAGTCCTTGAGGTTACTAAATACGACTCTGACTGAATGTCATTCTTAACAATAGTCACCATTTATGTTCGGTTGCCATTTACGCCTCGAGAAAATTATTGACTTCCTCCTTAAGATGAAGAACTCCATACGGAACTCTTGAGCACAGAGCCCTTATCTATGTGCTAGGTAGCTCTTGCCTTCCTTATCTAGTGATAAGAGGAGATAGTATTATCATAAAGTGATCTGTTAGGCTCCACGCCAGCTTAATGCGCGACCTAACTGCTTCTGATGACCTGAGTTATACGAGCTCGTCGACTGAAGCAATTTACAGGGCAACGGCAACTTTAGAAGATATGTAGTTACTACTCTAGTTCCCGAAATTAGTGTTTGCAAACAAAAAAACTCTTCAGCTTCGACATTAGTTGCATATATCTCATTCGAAACTTTATTAAATTTCTAACAAAACAAAAAAAAATTATCTAAATCAGATTAGTATTACCAAAGATAAAAGCGCATTGTATTTTGGATCTATTGATTATTTTTAAAATATTCAGTGTATTGTCCTATTCTAACCATAATGGGGCGTCAAGTTTTCATTTCATGGAACCGCCCCAGAAATAGAAGTCAACCTCCCAGGGCGTGCTCGAATCGATGCCGTTGTTAGGACCTATGCTGCAAGTGGCCCTCTCCCATGGTATCTGTTCTGCCCCCCCCCCCCTATCTTATTTATACAATATTTGTCCCTAGAGAATAAATTAAATTAAAATCTACACCACTACAACCAGTGAGGACGTTATCTCTCACAGCTGCATCACCACAGCTCAACCCAGAACTGGGGAATAAACCTATACATAATATTATTAAATCACATTTTGTTTCTTCGATAAGATCCAAATTGTCGAAAATAAAAATATTTTAAATTGAGTATAAATCGGCGATAGCAATGTAAAAAGCTACAATTAAAATCTAAAATTATCAAGAACATTAAAAGTAATATTATTTATAATCAATAAGGTGTCTCTTTTGTAAGGCACTGTACTACTAACTCCAAAGAACCCGAGTTAATGCTACTGTGATAGATAATTATTTATTTCATTACTGTAACTATGAGTCAACCCTATGGGTTCGGGAGCTCTCTAGAGTCCACCTAGCCTCATGAAGTTGGTACCCTTAATTGGGGAAAATCAGTTGGTCGAGCGTGAATCTGTCCAAATCACCTCCTTGCACAACTGTTATTCTAGTAACAGTGCTCCTTAGGTGTTTCCCTAAACCTTCATGAATAAATTATAACACAATATTTGAATAACAATATATCATATAAAATAAAAAATATCCTTTAACTAGCGGAAAATAATTTTATGTTTGTGCTTCACTAATAAAAAAAAAACAAATAGTGCTGATACCATTTCTATAAAGAACAAAAGCAGGAAGTTGTAGAACTAATGAATCATAAAATAGATTGTAAGAACAGAGAAGTCTAATCAACTATAACGGCACCATACTAACTGGCCTCAGGTATATAATCATTTCTCCAAGGGAAAGGTATCTTTATACATGTCTTGAGTATTCAATTATATAAAATATATATAGCATTCTAAAATGCAGGAAATCGTTAATTTTTTAATAATAGTCGAGGCTTAAATCAATTATTGACATTAATTAAGTTTCTTCAGACTTACATATATATCTGATGATTAAGACCACTTCATTTTACATTGATTTACTGAGTTTCGTTAAAATCGTACAAAAAAACAAAAAATATTTAACAACTATTTATTTACCGAAGTAACTCTTTCGAAAGATCTCAACTGGAACAGTCCTGATGGAGCTCTTAAAAGTGGGACGAAACGTCGCCAAATAAATAATTGTTTACGATTGGAGAAGTTTGTTGGGGTCAGCAAAGAACAACATAAATAAACAACCATATTTATTTATATTTATATTAAAATAAATAAATATGGTTTATATTAAAATAAATAAATATGGTTTTGTTTATTTATGTTGTTCTTTGCTGACCGCACCCCCCGACAAACTTCTCCAATCATTAATCTACGGTCAACTATCTACACCTCATTAATAATTGTTTACATTTTTTGTTTTCTCGTGGGGGACTCAAAACGTGTATTTCCGTCTAAAAGTCAAATTCTAAATTTTACCTTTACTATACAATGTGTGTACATGCTAGTGAAATTAAAAATTAGTACGAGACAAATTATTTAGTATATTAGGGAAATGTACGGTTAATATATAATGACGGTAAATTTACTAAACTAATTGATAATAATTTTAAAAAAAATATAATAAGTTTATTGAATCTCTTCAAATTTTAAATATCAGTCACAAAGTCAGTTATTGTGTTTTGTTTTACTATATTCATTTTCTTTTTACCTCCGGTCATTCCGGATCAGTGATGATCTAGGAAATTCATAGAAAAACATGTTGAATTTGATTGAGAAATAGAAATTTGTCTAGAACGTAGTATTTATTCACTTCCTCGGCTCGAATGGGGAAGACTACAACGAGAAATTTTAAGATATTTTTATAATTTTCAGTTATTTTATCCCAATTTTTCGATTACTTTAATTAAAACTGAGTATAATTTACTAGTCGAAACTGACGAGTCTGCCAAGTATGGTTAGGGGGAATAAAAAATGGCTGATGTTTCAAAATGTTTCGAAAAATAATCATTCGGAGCTACATATCATTAAAAGTACTATTAATACTAGAAAACTAATATATCATTATATAAAGTAGAGTAAATTTGCTAAAATATGAGCCCTAATTGAGTTATTTACGTTCAATAGTTCCCGAGATATAGCTCTTTTATTGTGGGAAATCTAAATCTGATGAACCATGGGACAGATGTCTATTAGCACTTAAATTAAAGCCAGTACCATAAAGTAGTTTATGACGTTTATCTTCGTAATAGTAATAGTTTTCATGATATTCAACAAACTAAATTCACCAAATGTTGATTTTTAATTCGGGCAAAAACTTTGATTTATGAAAATATATATCTCAGACAACCATAAGACGTACGTCTACCAGCTCTCATATTAAAGCTACTTAAATGTACTATAAAGTAGTGCAGTATTTCATTAGACTAGCTTTAATTTTAGTTGTAATAGACATCTGTACGTCAAATGGTTTTTGAGATGTATTGTTTTCTCGGGAACTATTCAACGTAAATAGCTCTCTTAGGGCTCATATTTTAGAAAATTTACTCTACTTTAATTAATGTTCTCTTAGAAATTCTAGTATAGTTGGTAGTTTTGGGGATATAGAGCTCCAAATGAAAATTTTATTTTAACCTTTTCAAACAGCTATCATTTTTTATCCCTTTTTACTATACTTGGCAGACTCGTCAATTTTGAATAGTAATTATACATAGTTTTCATTAAAGCAATCATAAATTGGGGTGAAATAACTGACTTTTTTTTTTCACCCCGGCTCTTGTACTATTTTGTTGTAGTTGTTAGGTTAGTTCAAAAGTATACCAATAAGAACATATTTGCTGAAATGCTATTTTTAGTTACCGAGATACAGTTGTTTTATTGTGGTAAATCTAAATCTCATGAAACATGAGACAGATGTCTATTAGCACTCAAGTTAAAGCTAGTGTAATGTACTATAAAGTAGTTTATGCCATTTATCTTCGTAGGAGTAGTAGTTTTCATGATATTTGCTAAAAGATCAATATTAAACTCTACTTTAAATAATGCTTTATTAGGTTTACCATAAAATAACCTCCGAAAAAATTTTTTTTTTAACATTTTGAAAAAATGATCAGTCTTTTTTAAAGACTGATCTACATGACTGTAATAAGGCCAATCTGGACATATGGAGTTGAGTTTTGTGGCTCCACTAAACCTTCGAATTCCTCTCGTATTCAATCCTTACAATCCAAAATCCTTCGTAAAATCCTCAATGCTCCTTACATTGTCACAAATAAAATCATACATAAAGACCTTAATGTTCCCTACAACCGTAGGGATGTAACCGATCTAGCCCGAACCAGATATCACTCCTTCCATTATAAACTCTCTAACCACTCAAAACCCCTAGTTTCTAATCCTGCATCCTCTTCCATTCCTGACAATCCTCCGAGGTGCCTTAAAAGAAGATGGCCACGAGACCAGCAAATGTAAAATATGGGTAGTTTCTCTACACGCCTGTAACACTCCAATTTAACTTAGATCAGATTTAGTAAATGTATTATAATGTACAGTTGTAAATAGCAATAAATAAATATTAAAAAAAAAAAAAAAAAACATTTTGAAACAGTCAATATTTTGTATTTCCTCCAGAGGGACTGTAAACCTCATAAACTAAATTATGGCACAATAAACAAACTTTAATTTGAGTGCTAATAGACATCTGTCTCACGGTTTATGAAGTTTAGATTTCCCACAATAAAAAAACTATAGCTCAGAAACTGTTCAACTTGAACAGCTCTATTAGGGCTCATAATTTAGGAAATTTATTCTACTTTAAATAATGATATATTTATTTTCTAGTGTTGTGGATAGTTTTAACGATATGGAGCTATGAACGATAAATTATTTTTTTAAACATATTGAAATATGCGCCATTTTTATTACCCTTAACATACTTGGCAGACTCGTCAATTTTGATTAATAATTATACATAGTTTTCATTGAAGTAAACAAGAATTGGGGTGAAATAACCTACTTTGTTTCTAACGGGCTCTTGCACTAAGACTACAACATGTCGGTGGTTGATGACCTGAGGGTTTCACGGCTTTGAACTAAAACCAATAGACATTTTATACTCAGTTGTATACGTATTGTATTATACACACTCATTATTTTCATTTACAACCAGCTCTCCCGGATCGCTGCACCCGAGATGTTACGTCAAGATTGCTCCGGCGACAACTAGACCATCAAGAAATAATAACAAGACTTGTATTAACGGTCTTCTATATGACAGCCGTTCTTTACAAAAAGCGCTCCGAGGCGGCTCACTGTTATAGCCCGGGTAATTTCGTATAATTTGCCCCCCCCCTCCACCCACCGAGCACTAACGGTTTATACGCTAACTAAACTATCGGCCGGTTCTTCTCCGTAGCGTGGCGAAAGGGCTGACTCTTAGAAAATTGACCGGGCAAGAAAAACAGACCCCCGACGTGTGGAAAATACATGTTGCGAAACACAAATTTTATTTTTACGCATACAAATTCTTACGATTAAATTAATCTAAAAACCGTGTAATCTCCAGTATTTGCCGGTTAGGATAATGTTAAGCTACTCAACTGTACTACTAATGTTACTAACTCTATTGAGGCAGATTTGTATTTTTTTTTTTATATAACTTAAGCTTACTTAGTTTATGTAGTTTTTGAATTCAATAATTTTTATAAGTAAATAAACTCGATCGTTTTTTGTTTCAGTTAATAAAAAAAAGACTGTTTTTGAACCAAATATTTGTATTATTATTTCTTTGTTATAAAATACAATTAATACTCAAAGTATAGTCCTTCGTTATATGCCGTCATTAGCCATTTGCTACCCAATTGCTCGATTCCACGCTTACCATTTTTTTGGGATGGCTGCTAAAGAACTCTTAGAATGCAATTTCAAATTCCACAAAATTATCAATTTTTCACCTTGAAGGAAATGGACCATGGACCGACACAAGTAGTATTCCGATGGTGCGAGGTCTGGACTATATGGTGGATGAAGCAGGAGTTAGAACCCATGAAGGTCTTTAAACTTTTCTTTAGTTCGACGAAAAGTGATTGCTGATGAGTAAGTTAGTGAGGGACCAGTCTCTTTCTTAACTTTCCCTTGGAGACTAGATAGCGACTAACATTATCTTTCGACACACCACACTCCCTGGCTAGTTCCCGAGTACTTGTGGGTAGATTTGACTCGACAGCTCCCTGTAGAACCTCATCAATATCCACTAATTGTCGTCCAGAATCCTTTTCAACGTCGTATCTCCACAGCTAATTTTTTCATACCATCACTGCGCAAGGCGCTGGTCAAGGACACCTTCCCCTTCATATTTAATAATTTCACGAACTGCTTAAGCGGCTGTGAATTTTTTTTTTCAGTAATGCATTAATATTACGAGAATTTCAAAGAACACTGTCATGTTTCTTCTTTAAAACAAATATCTAAACTGAGGTTTTTTTTTTTTTTAAGAAGTCGAATAGGATTAAACAAGCATAGTGAATCCTCTAAAGGGATTATTAAGTATTGGCAAGTATTAAAATATTTTCCTTTGAAATCTTGAATTTGATTAAACGGTAATTTTGTTGTTATATACCCCATTATATTTGTGGGGAAACTCATTAAGAATAATAACATATTCACCGGCAAAACCTAATAGGGCAACCATTCTCAAGTAATGGGGCATCTTTAGGTAGCTTTGAATAGCGTCCGCTTTCATGAAAACCCTACTGTACCAAGGATTGTTGGTCGATTCTCGTAATAACGATAGGTCTTTACCCTTGACCTTTACCCTTGACGAATTACGTATAGCTTACTGGTTAGACTTCCCTCATTCTGATTTTGATACCGAATTATTGAATAATATCGGTTCGAACATTTCGAAGCTTTCCGTAAGTTTTTTAATCTGAGTAACCCAATTATATTGCAAAGTCAACCGGTTGATAATTTGTCTAGTTTTGGCAAACTCTATTTGTATAGAGATTATCCCCAAATAAAAATAAATAAATATATAAATGTTCCAAGTTAGGAAATTGTGAAAACTCTTTCCAGCAAATCAAATTTACTTCATATATGTATATATAGTTGACCGTAAAAATTTAAATTTAAAGAAGATGGTCAGGGTTGGGGTAAAAAAAAAGAAGAACAAATAGTTTAAAACTATTTTAATGTCCGACGTTTCGCCCCACTTTGCAGGGCTTCATCAGGGCTGTTTAAAGCGAACGGTTGAACAGAAACCGTTCTGTTCGCAACCCTGACCATCTTCTTGTATTTAAATTCACTTCATATTCGGATCAGCCCTTTACTAAAAACCTTTATTCAGATCTCTATTTCTCACGTACCAGAAAGAATTTTCACATTTTCCTAAGTTGAAATATGTATTACTGTTATTAGTATTATTAATAAATTTTTATTATTTATTAATATCTTGACTATATTTAAATGTTTTGATATCATTGTGAAGAATTACCATGTTTGATGATAACAATAAAGTATAGAAGTAATAAAAAGTCACATAACACATATTTAAACAATTACAAATATCCCATATATATATAATTATATATCCCGCATTTGTGAGCGGAGTGGCAAGACATTTTCCGGCTGTGGCAGATAATTATGTATTCTGTTACTTTAGCCATGAGTCAACCCTATGAGAAGAGAGCCCTCCGAAGTTCACCCAACCTCATAAAGTTGTAGAAATATCAGATGGTCAGCACTCCTGACCCTTCATGTGTTATAGCGGCACGGATTTTTTAATAATCCAAATTCAAGTTGACCTACTGGGTTCCGATTAACGGCGTTTGACGTACTATCCATTTGATACTACACAAAATTTAATGTTGATCCGTTGAGTGCCCAAGTGATACGAATGATCTTATTTTTTATGTTACAAAACTATTATTTTATGTAGTGAATTTAAAAGTAATCTGTGAATTAATAAATAAAAAACTGAATTCATTTTTGTTTTTTGTGAACCAAAAAAACATATTGATCAGACAAAAGGGGTATTCATGATGTTGTGTTAAATGTAAAATGATGAGTGAGCAGGCCTATTTATTATTTATTAACATGACTATTAAAGTCATGTTAAATGTTAAATCCATAAGAGCTTCTAGCGGATTTTTTGAGCAACTTGTTTTATAACCTTTCCTTCAAAAATTTCATGTTATTGTTTACTTCTAAATTTTGATTAAAGAAATTTATTACAACATGCCTAAATAATAGTGTAAAAGTTTGGCTACTGAGTGTTTTGTTGATCTTCTAACTTATGAGGAAGAAAATCTAGATGAACTAATTGACCAACTGTCATTAAATTATTATTATTATTGTCATCCATTGCTTTATTACTTTTAATATCATCTAAAACGGTACTAAGACAATCAAAACACAAACTACGAGCAAGTCACCTAACATGTCAACAAACAAAATGGTGACGAGCTCAGCTGGTCTGTTGCGTGACGTCATTCTCCATTTAACAGACCTAGTAACAGACTGTCAACCATGTTACATGTAACTAAAGATCATGAAAATCCCTAATATTATCAAATCAAATTTTCGGTTGTCGATCTGTATAATCGTACATTCAGTCACTAGAGCGTCAATTCGAAATTTCTTATTCTATTAATAATTAGTTAATGGTTTACTGAAGAGTAGAGCGTCACGAAAATATAATTCTTACGCAAGATTACTGTCACTGCAAATGTTGGTAGGTTATTGAGGATGTGTGAAGGTACAAGGGGCAATAAACGGAATTCCTTGGCAAACATTGTCATGATCTCTGAATTAAGGAGTTGCTGATAAGAAATATAATTTAGATTTATTGCGTTTCATTTTATTTATTGCAAAATTTGTATTCGTATCTAATGAATTTATTATACAACTGAAGTTTTTGATAAGAAGCTTCATTTGAAGATGAATTGGCTGTTAAGAATATTTTTTTTTTTTTTTTTACACTTTTTGCAAATGAAGCATCGGATCGAAATATCACTGCTATCATATTATCTCTTACGGCTTTATAAATAATGGTCAGGGTTGCGGGCAAAGAAAACAAAAAAAAATATTCATTTGCGAACGTTTTGTCCTACTTTGTAGAGCTTCTCCAGGGCTAAAAAAAAATACCAAAACAACTAAAAATATTCTGACATGGTGGGATAATAAGTTACAAAAAGGTAAGTTAAGGTAGGGTTAAAATTATGTAAATAGAATTGAGAAGAAACTTATATACAAATGAACGAGAAGAAGAAATACAATAGTATTAATATAAAATAGACAATGATTAGAATATAAAAAATTATGCAAACTATTAAGTTAAAATTTAACAGGAGGCGTAATAGAACGTAAATATAGAAAAGCAGATATGCTAAAACAAGATTTAACACACTAAAAACGGAAAATATAGAACTAAGTAAATATTAAATAAAATTTGAGAAAGAATAAATAAAAATAAAATTATTAATAATAATAAATAAGTAAGGAAGTTACTTGATTGACCCTTCGGGACAGTTCCAGAGATTTTTCCTTTTTTTATAACAACACTTTCTTGCAATTGTTTAACACGTAAAATAAAGAACTAAGTTAATATTAAATAAAGTTTGAGAAAGAATATATAAAAATAATATTATTATTAATAATAAATAAGTAAAGAAGCTCCTAGATTGACCCTTCGGACAGTTCCAGCGATTTTTCTTTTTTTATAACGACCCTTTCTTGCAATTGTTAGTAGAGGGAATATGGGCGAGCTGGGACAGTGATTTGAGGAGCCAATCAGAAGCCAGCATTTTGATGAC
>NW_027110302.1:804259-804516 GCF_000696795.3 Halyomorpha halys
CTCGCGACCTGTTTCTTTTCGTTTAGCGCCATATTGTGAGGCTGAGTCTACCCAGACGCCATTTTGTTTTTTGATTCTTGCTATTTTTATTATGAGGGTATCGCGTCCTTTTTCTTTTCGATCAACGCCATATTGGCATGGGCTGAGTGTACCCGGCCGCCATTTTCTTTATTGATCACCATCATTTTATTATGAGGGTCTCGCGACATTTTTCTTTTCGTTCAGCGCCGTATTATGAGGCTGAGTCTACCCGGCCA
>NW_027110303.1:0-814 GCF_000696795.3 Halyomorpha halys
TGGCTTCGAAAAGTATTTACATAATATAATTTATATATCACATACAAAATTAAACTTATTACATATTGTTACAATGTAAATATATAGTCTGTTCAATTTGGCTTCACTATCAATGTTTAATGTATTTGTTGTTTTGTAAGTCGCAAGATATGGATATGGATGGCTTTAAAATATATTGTCTATTTTTTTCAGGTTGGACAATGTAGGAGGATGTGGTACAAACTATTATTGAAATAATTTTTGCAGAATGGACAGAGTTCGTTAGCCTTGAGATGGTTTTGCTTCCGTGGTGTAGTTTGATATGCTCCGGGTTTCCTACTCTTAGTTGTTTGATGCACCTTATTATTTTTTTTTAATTTAACCTATATGTTAGATATGCTTCAGGTTTGAGTAGGTTGACATTGTAGAGTGATCGGTATATAGGGTTAGTGTTTGAATTCAATGCTCTATTGATGTCAGTTGAGAAGTTACCTCTAGGAATAACAGTCCCACAGGAATTCTTCTTTAAAAAAAAAAAGGAAAATTTATGCGATCTACATAGAAAGTGTAAAAAAAACAGGAAATTTCTAGATTAATATATATTCTTATCAAAGATTGAGATTCAAAATAGAATCAACTAAAGAGAAATATATAATGAGGTGTAGATAGTTGACCGTAGATTAATGATTGGAGAAGTTTGTCGGGGGTGCGGTCAGCGAAGAACGACATAAATAAACAAAACCATATTTATTTATTTTATGCCGACGTTTCGAAATTAAATCATTTAATTCAATATTTTGTATAATTCTAAATTTGTTTGTATACTATTCCTTTT
>NW_027110303.1:5379-6640 GCF_000696795.3 Halyomorpha halys
ATAAAAATATTTACATCCTTATATGTGAAAATTATGCATAAACAACAATCCTGGTCAATTATTATTTCTTTGTTCTACTAAATTGCATAAAAAAATTTTACTATCAATAAAATTGAACAGTAAATAATTTCAGTCAAAAACTGCTTTTAATCACTCTAAATTTTCTGTTAAAATTCTTTGTTCGAATTACAGAACATTCAAAAAATTTTTTTTTATAAAATTCGAAACCGGTTAAAACCGGTTTTCTGGAAAAAATACTATTCGAAAACAGGTTTTCTAAAATGTCGGTTTTTGTAAAAACCCTAGTCTCAGGCATTCGAGAGACATGACCGAGCCACTTCAGTGATGTTATTACCCCAAAACAAAAATATAGAGAAAAAAGATTTAAATTAAAACATGCAGGAAACTGCCCGTCGATTCCGATTATTACAGCACTTACTAGACAAACGATCTAAACTTCCAACACATTACAAAAGACTGATCTACATGACTGTAATAAGGCCCATCTGGACATACGGAGTTGAGCTTTGGGGCTTCATTAAACCATCTAATTCCTCTCATATTCAATCCAAACAATGCAAAATCCTTCGTAAAATCCTCAATGCTCCTTACTTTTTCACAAATAAAATCATACATAAAGACCTTAATGTTCCATATGCGATCGATCTATCCCGAACCAGATATCTATCCTTCCATTATAAATTCTCTAACCACCCAAATCCACTAGTTTCTAACCTTGCTACTTCTTCCAATCCCGTATGTATAAATTTTATAATTATATGCGAATACCATAAGAACTATTTCCTCGATGATAAAGTTCAGGAACTACTTAATAGTACATTAAACCAGCTTTGATTTGAGTGCTAATAAGCAAGTTTACATTGAATGGTTTCTAAGATATAGATTTCTCAAAATAAATTCACTTTTTTTTTTTTTAAATCTCTAGAACTATTGAACATAACATAGCTCAATTAAGGGTAATATTTTAGCAAATTTACTTTACTTAAATGATGTTCTCTTAGGTTTTCTAGTGTTGTTTATAATTTTTAAGATATAAAGCTACGAATGAAAAAGTTTTTTTTTTAAAATGATTTGGAACCGTGATTATTTTTCGTTCCCCCTACCTATACTTGTCAGACTCATCAGTTTTGACTTGTAATTATGCGTAGTTTTCATTAAAGTAATCAAAAATCGGGGTGAAATAACTGCTTTTATTCTCCTCTTGGGCTCTTGGATTAAAAAGGGCTTTTGGAAAAAAAGA
>NW_027110303.1:9852-10695 GCF_000696795.3 Halyomorpha halys
TACCAAAGAACAATTTACTAATTTGCTCAATGCCTTATTCCTTCTATTTCACTCCTTCATACCGCAAAAACCGTTTGATCAATTAATTAAATTAAACAGAAATCATCCATTGATGGTAGCCTGGTGGGTAGCCTCGGGGTAAGGCCTATAGCTACTAACTCCAAAGACCCGAGTTCGAATTCGGCTGAGCAACAATTGATTTCGGTTACACTGTAGCCGTGAGTCAACTCCTGTGGTTTATGAAGCCCTGCTGGGACCCACCCAGCCTCCTGAATTGAGAATAAACCAGAATAAAACAATTAGAATTTATTCCAATTTTGAACAGGTATTGTAGATATATAGATATCCTCTGGGGTCTGCCCAACCTGATACAGTAAGTAATCTTAATTGGGTAAAAATCTGGCAGTCGAGCGTGATTCTGACCCAATCACCTCCTTGCACAACCGTTGGTCTAGTACCAGTGCTTCCTTATAAAATACTGAACCTCTAACCGTTCATGGGTTGAAGCGGTACAGATTTAATTTTTAATTTAATTTATGTATCCCGTGTTTTAAATCTATACAGACTAATTACTAACAAAGTACATACATTTAATTGTAAACAATTTTTTTTTACATTGTGTATTACATGCCGAAGTATCACCGAACATGAAAAAACTAAGAAAATTGTTTGGACTAGAATTAATAATTTTACGAATTGAAAGGAGTAAAAATTCAGCAAAAAAAATATTTTTCGAAAAGCTCCTTAAAATATCCGTTTTTTAGTTTTTCTAGAAGATAAATTACATTATTTAAAATTTATTATAATTTTCTTCTTTAAATTTGACTACGTTTTGGAGTTATT
>NW_027110303.1:13350-13831 GCF_000696795.3 Halyomorpha halys
TTATTGGTGCATTCTTCCTCTCTCTTTAGCATAACCATTGATCTATATTTCTTGCTACCTCTTTGGACCTAATCCTAGCTAACCAAACAGCACAATGGACATGAGATAAGGTAATAATAATAAATGTTAAATAAACTAATAATTATTCCAATTTTTTTTTTTTATATTATTTTATTTTTAAATTATGATTGAAGGGGTAAGTGGACGAAGGTGTTTGTTACAAATAGTAAATTTTAAGAAAACAAACCTGCCGACTGCCCTACAGTATACTTTAATCATGTGGCTCTTACCCCTGTAGAACAGATTCGTTATCTTGGACTACATCTTAACAAACGACTAACCTTGAATCCTCACACAAGACTGAAAAGACAGCAAACTGCACGCATATTCCGACTATTACAGTACTTACTAGACAAACGGTCTAAACTTCCAACTCATTACAAAAGACTGATCTACATGACAATAATAAGGCCCATCTGGA
>NW_027110304.1:0-5811 GCF_000696795.3 Halyomorpha halys
AGGCTCTTCTCCCTTTATATTCAGGATGATACATATGATAAATAGTATATATGATCCTAATCTATATTAAATATTTTGTCATCACTTTATTAAATAGACTGGATTGCTCCTAGGAGGACTCCTAAATCTACATAGTTGACTCTTGTTTGATTTAACAGAATAAACACTTATAGATATTATTTATTATATTTATATTATAATTATTATTTATATTATATTATTATTAATGGCATGATACAGTCTTGTGGAGAATCTATCCTTTAGTAGACCTCCAATAATATTTCTGGAGTAAATTGTCTAGAGGTTATCTTCTTTTCAGACAACCAGAAGGATTTTCTGGAATAGAAGGGGAAGTTAGAAACTAGTGAGTTAAGATGGTTAGAGAGTTTCTGGTTCGGGCTAGATCGGCTGAATATGGAACAGTTTGGTGTTTATGAATGATTTTATTTATGAGGGGAGCATTGAGGATTTTAGATCGCATGGGTCGATTACGAGTGGAATTCGATGCTTACTGGAGCCCCAAACCACAACATAGGCCTTATTGTCGTATTATTTATGTTTTAGAAACGTCGGCATAAAATAAATAAATATGGTTAAAAAAATATGTTAAAAAAAGTTTTAAAAAATTAACATTTGAATGTATTTTATTTCATAGAAACAATAATAAGTTGTTTTTTTTTTTCAATAAAAATTACATTTAAATCCTCAGTGTGTTCTTGCAACACTCGCTCACACAGCCTTCAGTATGTATGTAACTGTCCATCGAATTGTAGATATTTCCGTTTCTCTTTCCTATGGAATTCTATTTCCTCCTTCATTCGTAGTTCTAATACCCTCCCACTCTTTAAATCCCGTATCTTCCACCACCTTCTGTTCACCCAATTCCGGAAGAATAAAAATTAAAAGTTTCAAATAAGATGTGACTAGATGGAAAGAGAGATAATATTTAACATAAATATTATTGGATGCTTAATATTTACGAAAAGTCTATAAACATGTATTTATATGGACTCATATAATCAACACTACTCCTTTAGTTTCCTTTTATTTCATTCATTGGATTATTTCTTAAGATCATGATTATTTTTCGTTTATATTTGTACACATGTATATTAGCAGAAATTGTACCTTTTCATTTATTATTTTTAGTTCACCTATAAAATATGCTTTATAAAAATGTGGCATATGCTTTTATTTCATTTGTTCTAATTTTATTGTATGTATTCCGTTAATTATTGTTGTTCATTTTATCTTTTTAAATTCATTATATTTAATGACGTTTTATAATTTCATTTTTATTTTGTATTTTACTCTAAGCCTAATTTTGACGCCTGCAATATTATTAAAAAGGGAACAATCCCAGAATAAATAAATAATATTATTATTATTATTATCACATTTTTCTTAACACCGTTTGTGCATTTCTATAATTTCTGACTTTGACCAATTTCACCTAGTAACTAGAATTATACCACATTACTTACAAATTGTTACTTTTCTTATAAATGCTTTTATCTACTTGAAGTGCATATTTCATTAGTTTTGTACACACTTTCCACTAGATGATAGCAGTAGCGTTCTCTCTTTGTCTGAAGTAAAACGTTTTTCTCATTTATTATTCACCTTTCGCTATCTCTATAGTTGTAATATAGTAGATATCCTCTTACCTTTTTAAAATGTATGGTTCTATTATTATCCTTTTTCCTTTTATTTGATGCTAGCGCACTAGTTTCATCAAATTTATATCATCAGTCTCTGGAGAGGCTGGCCAACTGCTACTTGGTATACCAAAAGGCAGATGGTTATAGGGAGGTACATTGTTGCAGATGGTCAATCGACACTACAGGAATTGGCTAATGGAAGTTGTTTGCAGCTGGAAATAAATAAATTAGTACCATTATGCATTTGACTTCTTGTAAGTCTAAGAAATTAAATGAACTTGTTACCTGATTTAAAAGTCAAATGAAGGTAGTTAAATTAAAAAGGAACTAGCATATTAGCACATTAATCTACTTATTTTCTTATCTTTTTCACTCTCCTCTCGCTCTTGACCTTACAAGGTATTATATTATAATAAAGAAGTTCCAATTCTACAAATCATTGATTCATTGAATATTCAAACAATCAGCTTTAAATTTATAGAGGTAGTGGTTAAATACTAGAATTTTTAAAAACTAAAGTGATTGAAATATATTAATGCCTAATGATTGAAACTGCAGAAAAATATCTACAAGGTCTGTAGTTTATAAGACTTTTTGAGAAACATAAGTTAATTTTTTCTTATTATTCAAATGATTCTTATTTTTCAAAAAAATATTATTATTGTTGAAAACATGTATGCTAAGATGTAAACTAGAAGAAAAACAATCTAATTTATACATTAAAATATTACAAAGAAAAACAACAGTACCACTACAACCTATGAAGGGTTGAGGTCCAACTACCAGGTTTTCCCCAATTAAGGTTATTCTATTTAAGGAGGATAGAGACTGGATTGCTCCTAGGAGGACTCCTAAATCTACATAGTTGACTCTTGTTTGATTTAACAGAATAAACACTTATTTGGCACAGCCGGATTCGAACTCAGTCCCAGGAGATAGTAAAACAGCGTCATACACACTGCGATATCTCCTGTCCTCTTATTAAAAAAAAATCCAAATTAAAAAATCTATTAAAATTTTTTTTCCTGTCTGATTTTACCCAAGTCTCAATTTTTTCCCTTTTAATTAATCATTAATTAATTATATCTTTTGTTTTGAAAATTAAGGAAACGGGGGAAATAAGTAAGCCCCATAATAAGAATGTCAAAAATTAGGAAAAACAAAACAAACAGATTCCTATTGTGGTGCTCTCGTGGTAAATGGTATCAGAGTTAAACACCCACCGCTTCTTGGTGTACCATTTATACGAAGGTAAAACATTTATAACTTTATTTACCAACGTAAGCGTTCGATAATAATGTGTACAACTAAATATCTTCAGATTGTTTTGGGACATTTATAATTTTTTTAACTCGGATTTTATGTCTTAGCTTTCTGTGCTATATAAAAATATCTTGACAGACTATATTATACCAAAAATATTATATAGATTATTATTATAGATGAACTCTTCCACCAACTATTTCGACAGAAAGTATTGAAAATACTTCTACACTCGTTTCAGTTTCCTCACTGTTTGGGTATGCTTGAGAATATGTCCATATACAGAAATTCCAGCTGATCCTGTACAGAAGGACGTTCATAACAAGTGTAGGAGTGAGTGAAGGTCAATGCAGGGCGTGGTTCAGATGTCCTCGAATTCCACCAGCCCTAAATTTTCTTTTAGCTTTTCACGACAAGGAATACTTGTATTTCGCCGCCAAACTTCCTGGTCCTCCGTATTTTTTCAGTTAACAATTTACGTTTTATCCCGTTATCTTAATCAAGTCCGACATTGGCAGAGAGTCGGGGGTGCAACCCGGACCACCAAAACAACAAAGAAGAGGAAGGTGTGGCTGCCAAACACTGATATAAAAGACATGTCTCGTTTTATAACCTCACAGTCCAGTCCAAAAGACAGACGATATCAACAATGGCCTACATCAAAGCTCTTGTAAGTATTCACTATTCATGACAATTGTAAGATACAATTTTTGTAATAAAAAAAAAAATAATCATAAATAAATTAAACCATACATTTTTCGCAGTTCCTTAGAAATTTAAAGACATAAAAAGAGAAAAAAACTTGTTTTGTTTATTAAAAATTATAAACATCGATGCATTTGTTTTTTTTTAAACAATTTATTTTACTTGATATATATTATAAAAATATAATGAATTTTTATATATGTTATAAAATTTAGTGACTAATATGTATAAAGGAATAATTTTCTGAATTAATATTTTTTATTGACTGATATGTATTGTAATTTCAATGTATAATATGATTTCTAATTTTAAAAATGAATATTAGTTTTATAACTTTTAAATTCATTTGGTGAATTCAATATCAAGATTTTAAATATAACTCTAATGTAGTTATGCTACTTTCAATTATTTATCCTATTCATCATTAAAATATATTTTTTAAAACTTCAGTGGACTTTCGCTAGCCCGAACCAATTAAAACCAAAGAGCTTCGGATTAGTGAAGAATTCGGATTACCGGTACGAAAAGGTTACTTCATAAATAACAAATCAACTTAAAAACAATAATTAAATGTATTTACTTTAAAATATTTTTGCAATAATTATTCGTTGTTGAGAAATTTATTTTTCTGAAATTTTAGTTTGTTGTTTGTTAAAAAAAAAAAGTTAGTTATGATGTAGGTTACTAAGAAATGCCCGAGGTGGTGTAGAGTGTAGTATGAAGTATGCAGTATGCAGTATGAGTGAAGTATGTATTTTCTTAAAAGTTATAGTTGATATCTTCAGCTATCATAAAATTAACAATACAATTTTTCACTGAAAATTAATTAATTAAAAAGGTTAATTTAGGTTTACTCGCTGAAAAAGAAATTGAGAAAATAAATAATTTTCCAAATTTTCATACATAGCTCAGATTTTATTTTAGAATAGGAGTAGGTATTTTTAACTGGATTATTTAAGCCTTAGCCTACGTCCTGATAATATGGTTTTATTTAATGTATTTATATATATATATATACTACATTAAGTACAACCATTAGCGAGAGTCCATTATAAATTGGTTTTTAATATAACTGTAATAATATTTAATATTTGTTGTCGTATTTAATGTCTGTATGTATCAATAACTAAAAATGTAATGAAAGATTATAAAAAAAAAATTAGAAAGACAAAGGAAAAAAGATGTGAGAATTTTCAGCAGAAAAAGGTTAAAAGAAAATGGAGGTTATAACAAACTTTTTATTATTTCAAAATTTTTTGAGACAAGGTAAATTTTTATTAAATAAATCAATATTCTATCCAATATCAGTCTCAACACTTTATTTATTCATTTGTCCAAATGACAAATTTGGACAAATGAATAAATAAAGTGTTGAGACTGATATTGGATAGAATATTGATTTATTTAATAAAAACTTTGTATGTTATTTATTTGTTGTGTATATACATAATTTTTTTTATACATTTTTATAGTATTTCAA
Organism: Halyomorpha halys; assembly: GCF_000696795.3. Classification (NCBI taxonomy): domain Eukaryota; kingdom Metazoa; phylum Arthropoda; class Insecta; order Hemiptera; family Pentatomidae; genus Halyomorpha; species Halyomorpha halys. The sequence continues at coordinate 5,110 of NW_027110304.1, forward strand.
TACATTTTGATTTGTTTCGAAGTTATCTATTTTGTATTGAAATATTCTACTTTGGTTCACTATTTTATTCATGCATAATATATTCTTTACAATTGACTGTAACAAAATCTTTCAACAATGCTAAGTAAATACTAATGTATCACTGATTTCATTTAATGTGAAAATATTAAAATTTCTCAATATTTTTTAAAGTTCAATTTCATTTTAATTGATGCATGGAAACTAAAACTAAACTTACACTTAAATAAACATATCTCGATCTCTTTGTACGTTATACGTATAGTATTCTTTGTTTTTATACGATATTATTCAATGTCAGTTTGTAATGAATGGGTCAACTTGCGTTCTATAAGGTTCCGCATTCCTTGGTTCTTTGTGTCTACCTACCCTACAATTAGTTCAGTAATCTCGATACCTATATCCTATAACTAGTTCACCAATAGATGAAAATACCGATGGTTTTCAATAAAAAAAGAAATAAATATGGAAACTTTAATCTAATCTTTCAAGAATTGTTATTAGAATTTAATTTCTTATGTAAATTTTGTGTTGTGAAACCCTTACTATATTTTCTTACTATACAACTATTTCTTTCATCGACGTTTTAAGGCTCTTCTCCCTTTATATTCAGGATGATACATATGATAAATAGTATATATGATCCTAATCTATATTAAATATTTTGTCATCACTTTATTAAAT
>NW_027110305.1:0-311 GCF_000696795.3 Halyomorpha halys
TTTATGGACTGATAGCGATTTAAATAGTTTTATTTTGTTATTCATTTACATTTCTACAGGCAAACTGGTTTGAAAATAAAGTATTTCGTAAATAATCCGGAACAGAAATAGAAAAGTTAGCCGGAGAATTTAGATGACTACACAACACTGAATTTAGGGAAGTGTGCCCGGTAAATTGGAATACGTCATTAATTGCGGGACTTCACATTTTATATATTTGTCATACTTGAGCTTTGGTAGTCATTTTTTTTTTCATTTATGGATATATTTTTTTTATTATTCTTTAATTGAATATAAAGTCTAACAATTTG
>NW_027110305.1:896-1491 GCF_000696795.3 Halyomorpha halys
GCCTCTTACACTAAGGGAACAGCGTCTTAAGGTTTTCGAAAATAAAGTATACGTCAAATATTCGGACCGAAAAAGGATGAATTAACGGGAAAATTTAGAAGACAACACAACACTGAATTAAGGGACCAACACCCGGTAAATATAATTCAAGTTATAGCATTGCGGCGTATAAGATGGGCATGTAAGGTTGTAGGGCTTAGTAACGAGCGGATCCCTAAAATGGTAATAAACACTGAACCAACGTAAACGTCCGAGGGGTAGACCAAAACGTAGAAGGGAGGATCGTGTTAAAATAGATTTGGTGGAATTGGGTTTGGAGGGGCATCACTGGAAGGATGTATGCAGAGAGGGTTCGGTGGTATCGGCATCGAACCTTGGGGTTCGTTAAGCCTTTGTTATTGTTATTATTATTGTACCCGGTAAATATAAATCAAGTTATAGCATTGCGGCGTTCAAGATGTAAGGTTGTAATCAAACGTTAATAAAAACTGAAACAACGAGTAAACGTTCCAAGGGTTGACAGGTGCGTAGGTAGATTTGGGTTTGGACGGTCGTCACTGGACAGATGTGTGTAAACAGCGTTTGGTGGTATCGG
>NW_027110305.1:3547-4608 GCF_000696795.3 Halyomorpha halys
GGAAAACTTATGTTTTTAGAACAGAAGCTGTTAAAAAATAAATTACTACGTTAATGAGTATGAATTTGACAATTTATAAGTTTTACTAAGTTAAATTTCATGCTTGAAAAAGATCCCCTATATAATAAAACCAGTCTGTAGTTTAACAGTTTTCTGTATTGTGGGCACTGTATAGCCTCTGTCCCGTGTCCATTTCTAAATTATTACTTATAAGTTTTAATAATATTTAATATTAGCTCAAAACATTGGAGAGGGGCGCTAATACTCAATATATTTATATTTAAATAAATAGACATTTGTTGAGTGGGAGGGAGAGGGGTTGATGGAGGGAGGATTAAAACCTTCCTTAGGACAGGACTCTCTACTGCATTTATTAATGCTATATTTTATTTTATTGAAAAAAATTTTTAATTTATAACAATAAAAAATATAATATGTAAATATAATAAATTTTCAGAACACGTAATAATCTTGAGAACTAACCACCCAATTGTAGTACTTCAGTGATTGCTTTAAATGAGAAGATCCTATGGCCATCTTCATTTCAGACGCCTTGGAGGATTATCAAGAATTGTTAAAGATGAGCGAGTAAGAACTAATGGGTTTGGTGCGTAAGGGTTTGGAATGAAAGGAGGTATATGTATTTCGGGCCAAATCTGCAACGAATGGAATATTGAGGTTTTTGTGGATGAGTTCATTTGTGACGTAATAAGATGCTCCTTATTAAGGAATTAACGTAGGATTTTGGGGTGTAAGGATTGGGTACGAGAGAAATTAAATGGTTTGGTGGAGCCCCAGAGCTCAATTTCGGTAAGTTTAAATTAATCTGATTATCATAGTATACAAGAGTTTTTTGTAGCATATGGGAAGTTTAGAACGTTTGTGAAGTATGTTTTGCATGTCGTTTTAGTCTACTACTGTGATTCCAAATTAGTCTCTTGTCAAAATGGAGTCCTAAGTACCGAATCTGTTCAACAGGCTTTAGTGGGATATTAAAAAAAACTACAATAGAGAACTACAAAAGAGTAGAGGATAATGACGGGGAGTTAAGGTGATCTTTA
>NW_027110305.1:6416-6890 GCF_000696795.3 Halyomorpha halys
TGAATTTGACAATTTATAATAATATATTTAAATAAATTAGACACAGACCAAAAAAAATTACTTGGATCTAAAAAAAAAAATTAAGTTGCTTTATTATTAAAAATTATTCACTTTTTAAATTAATCAAAATTTTAAATTTCTTTTTTAGGCGTTGATGACCAGAGGGTTTTACGCCTTTAAGCAAAAAATCAACAACAATTTCTTTATTGGTCACTGAGACACTACTTTCCGGTAATAATTTTCTTGTAGCAAAATTTTAACATTTTTCTTAGGAATAGATATTTTTAAAAAAATAATAAAATAGAAATATAAAAAATATACCAGTTTAATAAAATTTACATTATACTTTAATGACGCTAGATTTGTATAGAAAATTATTGAAGATAATAAGAATGATTTTATAGAGTTATCCTGTCTACCGAAAGGCATAGATGTTGAGTTTATGAAATTATAAAACTAGCTATGATGTTATAA
>NW_027110306.1:0-1510 GCF_000696795.3 Halyomorpha halys
AAAAAAAAAAAAAAAAAATCAAGCCCAAAATTGTGCTTCCTCTTAAGTACCTTTAATACTATTATTTGAAAATAATAACCATCTCTCATTAGTGTCAGTAGGAAACAATCAATGGGTACTTAAAAAATATGAAAGAATTTGATAATTATGAATTTTCCTATTTCCATGGTTGCAATGTCAATGGTCAAATTACTTGCTCAGCCTCCACTGGCTCATTACCAGTGATGCAGCGAGAGGGATGCGCTGGGATCTCTTGAGCTCTGCTCTACCCCTCACACGTGGGGGATAGAGTGAGAGGGCTCAGGGATCCTCAGGTCGATTGTGTAACTATTGCATATATTAATTTATCATTATGTTATTTTATTTATTTATTTTTTATACAGATAGTTTGATTATGTTCATCTTGTCTATTCTTTTATTTGTGTATATTTTAAGAGGTTTTTTTATTATTATTATTTTTTTTATTTATTTATTTTATTTTATTTTATTTATTATTATTTGTGTGTGGCAGATTGTAATATCTATCAATAAATAAACCTATCTATCTAAAAAAAAAAAAATAGTCAAATTTTACTTTCACTTGTCTATATATGAAACATACTTTCATTTTAAATAATGTGTGATGCGCACACCGCTCCAGATTATTTTTCTTCTTTTTTATATTAATTCAACCTCAACAGGAACCTATACAAATTCGTATAACAGATAACATTCTCCCCGTAAGTGTTGTATGGAACATTCACTGTATTTTTATTTCAATAGCAATAAAAATATTTAACGACTTTCTATATATCTTGAGAACGATGAGATTATTATTTAATTGTTGCGATAATATAAACAGTTTGTGGGTGAAGTCCGTCTTAGTGCGGAAGGTAGGAGACAAGAAAGCAGTGTTGTGGTGACGAAGAAGCCACAATCGAGCACGTACCAAACCACTAGTTCTCCTCGAATTATCTCGTCTGTCATGGCATTTGTCACATGAATGTCAGTGTTTTTTTTTTGTCTGATTCTTTTCAGAAGTAGCTTCTCGACACTTTAACAAGGTAGAGGTCTGTATCTTTCACCGCTTTTGCGCCTTACGCAATACCGCCCATATATCTTTGCAGAAGTTGTTGATACAGACCGGGATCCAATATTTTGTAAGAGTAACAATTAAGTATGTTATCAAGTTATAAAAGTACAAATTTTAATCTCAGTCAGTAAGTAATTAATAATATAATTTAGCGCTCTTGCTCAGCATCCACTGGCTCATTACCAGTTACAAAGTGAGAGGAATGCGCTGGGATCTCAACAAACTCTGTTCTACCTCTCACACGTGGGCTCAAGGATCCTCAGGTCGATAGTGTAATATTTATTTTCTTTATCCTTCTGTTTGCATATATTTAGAGAGAGATTTTATTTATTTTTATGTATTTTATTTATTTTAATTTAGTATGAATTTAGTCAGTGATCACTGTTACCTATTGCCTAACAACGTTCTGGGAGATTGTAATATCTATTAATAAATAAT
>NW_027110307.1:0-2073 GCF_000696795.3 Halyomorpha halys
TTTTTTGTTTGCTAAAACCTATATTTCATCGTTCAAACTGGTCCGATTTAGGTGACTTTTTCTTATTCTCAATAAATATACAATAGAAAAGTCGATTATCGATGATATTGTCATATATATACTACGTAAAATATGAATAGTTCTTATACAATAATCCTTAGTATGCTTCAATATTAGTACTAAATTGTAACAATTTAAACCGACAGACTAAAAAAGAGTGGGAAAAGATTTTTTAAGAGTAAAATAAAATTGATATTTGTTTTCAGCACCTCAAGAAACCCTCAAATACAAATCTTCAACAAAATCGGTAACTTAAATTTTTCAGCCCAACATTTCTTTCAAAATAAATCAATTAATAATTTTCTATTTTTTTAATTTCTACGTAAAATGGAATTTAAGGGTTTCATACGACGCTAAAAACGAATATTTGCTTTTTCCTAGAAAAAAAAAATGTTGACCTTTAACATATTCAAAATTATATTTTTATATATTTTAAAAAAAAAATAAGGCTTAATGGAATAGGATATATGTTTTTCTTCTTTTTCACGAAGAAACAAATCGATTCGTCAATTCTGACCATGATAAAAAAGAATATTTTTTGAGCTAGCTAAGCACTAAAACCGTTTAATTTTTTTCATTACTTTTCTATCATAGAAATAGTAACACGGTTTAAAACTTACCTTAGAAGCAAATAATGTCAATATTTTCTTTACTGAAGTAATCAAGAGAAAATGAATATTTAGACCGACTGACTAAAAAAGAGTGGGAAAAGATTTTTTAAGAGTAAAATAAAATTGATATTAGTTTTTAGCACCGCAAGAAACCCTCAAATACAAATCTTCAACAAAATCGGAAACTTAAATTTTTCGGCCCAACATTTTTGCGCTACAGAAAATAGTTTTCAAAATAAATCAATTAATAATTTTTAATTTCTATCAAAAATGGAATTTAAGGATTTCATGCGACGCTAAAAACGAATCTTTGCTTTTTCTTAGGAAAAAAAAAATGTTGACTTTTAACCTAAGAAAAATTATATTTTTAAAAATACAATAAGGCTTATTGGAATAGGCTATATGTTTTTCTTATTCATCACGAAGAGACAAATCGATTCGTCAATTCTGACCGTGACAATAAAGAATATTTTCTGAGCTAATGTCAATATTTTCTTTACTGAAGGAATATAGAGAAAATGAATATTTAATAAAGAACAGGAACGCAAGGATATCGTCAGTCAGCCGGACTTCACCAGTGTGGTTGAACAGTTCTGATCGAGATTAAATAACTGTACTTCTTCATAAAAAGCTTTCGATATTGCAGCAAGTATTCTCGACAGAAAAAAAAATTAAAAATGAAAAATTTTGATTATACAAACACGCATAAAACCTGTAGGGAAAAATAAATTTTTGGAAAAGAAAAAAACAACACTAATGTTAAAAATTTAATAATAATATATAACTCCTTTATAATACCCGTTATAAATACCACAATTAGATGTTAAATAATATATGGACTAAAAAAACTAGTAGAAATAGGGGTTAAACTAATAAAGTTATACCAGGAGATGATGGTTGGGGGTGCAGTGAAATGAAACACAAATAAGATGGAGTAGCTTAATTGTGCCAACGTTTCGGCTAGAGTTTCTAGCCTTCATTTTTGATGTTTGGTTTCCAAACTAACAGCCCTGATGAAGGCTAGAAACTCTAGCCGAAACGTTGGCATAATTAAATAAGCTACTCCATCTTATTTATGTTTCATTTCACCGCATCCCCAAACCATCATCTCCTAATACGTCATCCACGGTCATCTATCTCTCATAATTATAATTAATAATAAAGTTATATTTTTATCAACGTAACTTATAACAGGATTACCATTAAATCTTTTCTTCTCATTTTCTATTTTAAAATTTAACCAATAATAAGTAATTAGTGGAGCCTCTCATGCACAAATCAACGAAGGAACCCATAATCAAAATAAAAAATAACAATTATTTTTTATAAGCTTCTAAGAGATAAGTTACTTTCTACTACTCGAGGATCTTTGTAAAATAGATGTATCGTTACTTGAAAAATG
>NW_027110308.1:0-1716 GCF_000696795.3 Halyomorpha halys
CCCAAATGGGTTTTGGAAACTAGTTACCTAAATTAAGTTATGGAAACATAACATAGACAACACCTTGATATTTGAACCAAAAATTGTATTCATGAAAACTCAATCAACTAAAAACCTGATTGATCACACTTAATTGCTAAATTAAAAAAATTGTCTGATATTTTATCTTTCAGGTTTTACATCTGCTTGTGTGGACTATTTTTTTTTTTTAGCCCTTCTCCTAATCTACCTGTTTTATTTTCTTTTGTTGGTACATATAATCTTCTAAGGTAACATCTTTCAATTTAGTTCTCATGCTACTTTTCTAGCACTGCTTGGTTAGCTTTTTCATTGTCTTACATTCTTCAGTAGGCTAGAACTCATACAAACACTATAGAGTTTACTTTATTTTGTGTCTTTTCCCATTTAATATTTACCTAGTTAAGGAAGTGATTGACCACTGGCTGTCAATAGCAGCGAAGATACTCCATGAGGCTGTTAAAAAAACCTATATGAGTTTTAAAAATATGTTATCCAGTATAGAACTTTCATAATGGTTGTTGCTTCTGTGATAAAAATAGAACACCCTCCTGGTAGGCTGTGCAAAAGCTGGTCCTGTTTACTGTTTGTTTAGTAGCCCATACTATTTTTAATTTTTGGAGTCTAAGCATTTTATTTTTATTATTTTTGTTTACAGTTGGCTCTATAGACCTTGTAGTTCTTTGGCGGCCCAAACCAGCCTTCTACTGGCCTGCCTATCAAGGTAGGCAAGCCCAAGGGCTACTGTTTTCTAGTTTGCTGCATGTAGTTCTTCTGTGTCTTTTTTGATACTATCAATCCATCTGGTTTTTGGCCTCCCACGTTGTCTCTTGTCTACTATACTGGCATTTATTGTTGTGTTGAGGCATCCTGATGGATTTCTTCAAGCCACATGTCCTGCACATCTTAATCTCCTTGCCTTCATATCATGAGATACTGACCAGTCTCTGCAAGCTGTTCACTGTTAGTTCTTCTGCTCCTTGTGTTAGGGCTCTGATCTCAGATCACTCCTATAATTTTACGGAGGACTTTCCATCAAATCTCTCAATTTGATAGCAGGGTACCTATTAGAGCCCAGGTTTCGCAGCCATATATCAGAGCTGGTAGTATAATTGAAAATCCCTTATATCTTTTTCAGCAGTATTAGAAAAGACTTTGGCATGTCTTAGGAACTCCGACCATTGGTCTATCACTGGCTGGAGTAGAGTGATAGAAAATATTACTGGTCTAGTTTTCTTCCAGCTAGAGATTTTCAGATCGAAACTATGCCGGTGGTCGGAGTCCTAAGTTATTAATTTGTGTTACGTATAATATGTATATATTGTTTTAATTATCTGGAAATTTTCACTGATCCATCACAGAATGTAGAACTAAAAAAGGCAGTACAAGAGTGGAACGCGCAATGGGAAGGGAAAGGCACTGACATCAACGAACATATGCTGTTTTCCCTTTTCTTTACTGAAGACCAAAGAATGGTCACATATAGCAGAGATGGCCTGGAAGAAGGGCTGAAGGCCCTGGAAAAAGAATACAGCCTGTGGGGTCTACAAATAAATTTTGAAAAGACCAAATACCTGCGAGTAAACTGCAAAGAGGCCATGGGCCGTCAGATTAATGGAAGTGAATGTAAGAAGGTAGACTCCTTTGAATACCTGGGGTTGACAATAGATGGGAACGGTGAGTTGGAACTAGAGATTA
>NW_027110309.1:0-1539 GCF_000696795.3 Halyomorpha halys
TATGAGTCCATTTATTTTTGTAGATGAGTTTCTATCAGCATCAATGATAAACTGCTCTATCTTTCTTGTAGAAATCGTACTTCTGAGTTCATTCTGGGTTCGTTTGATTGACAGTGGGCCCATGGAGCAAAGAGGACACCGGTAAAGGCAGCTACTATTATCTCACTTGAAGGGAGTACCCCGGATCAAAATGAAGGGAGGGTAAGCCATAGTCCAGCAGTTTATGACATTTCAGCACGAAAAAGGCGAATGAAACCAAAATATTAAGTAAAATATATATAATTAAAGAAGTGCTTTATGAGTTATTACAATTAATGTTTACATGAAAACTATTTTTTTTCACTTCTAGGGAAGAGAGTATCTGTTCCCTCCTGGCCCCCGCTGGTTACGTCCATGTCAAGCTTCATTAAGTATGCCGCAACTTCTAAAATCATTGTGAATACTAAAAGAAAAGTCGAACTTGTAACAGGCTATTTTATTGGCTGAAAATAACCAAAATATTAATGCAATTGGTCATAAGGTGTACGAGGATTTATAGATCGGACTTATTGGGCCTTAGTCTAAAGATGGCACCTCGATAGACTCCTGAATAATCTCGAGGTTCCTAACCGAGATTGGTTTTGTATAATTCGAAACTAACAGAAAGGATCTTTCTCTCGAAGCAATCAACTTTTTCTGTAAGATCTTTGTTATGCGTTCACGTTTGAGGCATTTGTATGGTAGCTTAGTAATGAGGTTCTTTTTAACATTAATTTATTACTTTATTTATTGATAAGTATTAAATCTGCCACAAACTTGTGCTGTGAGTAATAGTGGTAACTGAACACATTCATATCAAAAATTAAAAATAATAAAAAAATACCATAAAAATAAAAGTAAATAAATAAAATTTCTATATGAATAATTAAAACCTCTCTTTTGAATAACATCTCTATATGTATAATGAGGTTCTAATGATTTTTAGTTACTGATCTGTATTTTATTTTCACTTGCACTTCCATCTATGGAACAATATTAAACTGTTAGTTTCCTAATTTAACTTATTGGTGTGTCGTAAACCTACTGACTGCCCTACAGTATACTTCAATAATGTTGCCCTTACTCCTGTTGAACAGATCCGCTACCTTGGACTACAGCTGGACAAACGACTAGCCTGGAATCCTCACACAAGGCTGAAAAGACAGGAAACTGCACGTCAATTTCGACTATATAAAGCAAAGCACTTACTAGAAAAACGGTCCAAACTTCCAATCCATTACAAAAGACTGATTTACATGATAATTATAAGGCCTGTCTGGACATACGGCGTTGAGCTTTGGGGCTCCACTAAACCTTCGAATTCATCTCGTATCCAATCCTTACAATCCAAAATCCTTCGTAAAATCCTAAATGCACCCTACTTTGTCACAAATTAAATCAACCACAAAGACCTTAATGTTCCATTTGTAACCGATCGAGCCCGAACCAGATTCAATCCTTCCATTACAAACTCCCTAACCACTCAAACCCATTAGTTTCTAATCTTGCTTCCTCTTTTAT
>NW_027110309.1:3203-3922 GCF_000696795.3 Halyomorpha halys
ACCACTTTTTAAATTAAAAAATCCTTTTATTTCCTAATGCCGTCTACTTAGGGGTACTTGTGGTCCAATTGTTTCAGGAAAGCCGGACTTAATACTCTAACGATAAATGAGTTCCACAGCTGTTAATCAAAGAAAACCATCGGCAATTTTTTTACTAATATTTTTTTTTATAGTACGACGCTCCAACCCGGTTGCAGGTCTCGATATCCTCCAATCGCAAGCTCAAACGCCAGAAGCTTGCGTTGACACCATCCAGCTTCTTCAAATTACCAACCATCAAACTTAGCATATTGTTAGCACCTCCCGCCACACTATCTGTCCACCTCAGCTTTAGTCTCCCTTTCCTCCTTGTTTCATGAATTGGCTGTGTGTGTCTCTTCCATGCTTCTCCAAGTTTTTACCTTCAGAAAATAGGCAGAAAACTTTTTTTCGAAATCAGGAGCTCTTTTTCACTAGGCTTAGATGCTCAGATCCAAACAGAAGCACGGGGTGTACCAAAGTCTTATATAGGTGAAGTTTGAATGATGAAATAATCTTTGAAACCTTTTTGAATTTTTTAAGACTGTCCTACAGTTTCATTTAACGATGTTACTCTTACCCCTGTCGAACAGATCCGCTACCTTGGACTACATTTGGACAAGCGATTAACCTGGAACCCTCACACCAGACTGAAAAGACAGGAAACTGCACGTCGATTTCGACTATTACAGCACTTACTA
>NW_027110310.1:0-1294 GCF_000696795.3 Halyomorpha halys
TAATGTGCCGACGTTTCGGCTAGAGTTTCTAGCCTTCTTCAGGGCTGCTCGCTGAAAAGTTGCGCGCCTAATCGTTGTTTTCATTAAAATAATAAAAAATTGAGGTGAAATATCGTCTTTTTTCCAACAGGCTTTTTTACTAATACCATTGAAACCTCTCTGATAGATATAATTTTTATAGTTTATAGTGAAACCTTGTGGAACACAAATCTAAACTATCGCAAGTTCCTTTAAACCTCATCCCGTAAATTCATCTTATTACCAGAACCCTAACCTTCTGAACCCGCATTGTAAATGTTTTCTGATATAAGGTTCCTGTAATCTTCAATTGGCGTCAGAACTTAATAATTATACACAGTCACCTTGATAAGCTGACCATACAAGCTCAAACAGTAGACTAAGTCAGATAAAACAAAGCAAACAAAAAATTTGATATTTCTTTTATTGAATAAGAAATGTTTTAGTGAAACAATCTTTTTTTCTGTTTGTCTTGTTAATAAAACAAAAAACATTTTTAAATAATAGTATGATTTATTTTAATTATATTATTTATTTCAATTTCTTGAGACAAGGTAATTATTTATTAAATAAATCAAAACTTTGTATCCATTTTTGTCTTAACACTTTTATTTTTCACTAGTCCAACGTTTCGGCCATTTTAGCCATCCTCAAGGACATCTTCAATATAATTTCTCCCTCACATTAATTTAAAGTTACTTTTGCAGGCTATTCTGCCCAGGTCATTTTCTTTATTATAAGTTAAAAGCCTATTTTTTTAAAATTTATAATAATTAATTATATTAATTTTTCTTATATAAGATTATCCACAATTAATACACTACCATATAACCAAGGTTTTAATTTTTAAAAAAATAGGCTTTTAACTTATAATAAAGAAAATGACCTGGGCAGAATAGCCTGCAAAAGAAACTTTAAATTAATGTGAGGAAGAAATTATATTGAAGATGTCCTTGAGGATGGCTAAAATGGCCGAAACGTTGAACTGGTGAAAAATAAAAGTGTTGAGACAAAAATGGATACAAATTTTTGATTTATTTAATAAAAAAGTATGATTTATATTAACAGCTTACATTAAATCCTGAGAAAGGCAAGTTCGAAACAAATACTTCTCCCTGTATCCAGTCCAAATAAGTGGAGTTTAAACTTACCTGTAACAGAAAATTAAATATTGAATTAATACTTTTTTAAAAATAATAATTAAATTGTGCAATGTTAATTAATTCATTTTTTTTACTCTCACACATACATAAGTATTATTGTTTTATTATATTTT
>NW_027110311.1:0-1114 GCF_000696795.3 Halyomorpha halys
ATTGTGCCCCTCCTTTGCCATATGGCATTACAAGGGATTGGGCTGGGCGGGGGTTACAATATTGGCCCATGAGCCATTGGCCAAGAGTTACAAAGAACGGGGAGGGCCGCTCCACAGGGGGATAAGATGGGTTAAGATGACTTCAAGCTGCAGAGCCCGAAGCCCTTCGCTCGGCGAGGACGTCGACCAAGGGGACAGTGCTTTGCCACCTCCCGGTTTTGGTGGAGGGGCGACCTCTCTGAACAGCGGGTTAGCACATGCCTTCAGCCCATCAAAAAACCTGATGTGCCATCAGCCAATGAACTCCGGCACAGAGGGGAGCTGGAGCTCGTCATGGATAGCACTGTCCTGACTCTTTGGAGCAAAGTTCCTCGGACCATTCGCCGAAGGAGGGAATTCTGGAAACTCTGCAGCTTTTTCAGCGTGGTCTTGAAGAGTTATCGCAGGAGCGGGGCACCATAGAGCAGAGTCGGGCATTTATCGGGCGATTTATGATTGCTTTATAAATCTTCAACTTGGGTCGAAGTGAGATTTGCTGTGATGTGAGCTGGTGGGGGATGAAATGTATGATAAATAAACCACGAAACACATTTTACAGGAATAAATAAATTGAAAAATCGTACTTCAACGTTAGGGAAAAAATAAGTAATTGATTAAAACAAAAACTAAACACACATAAATAATTAAAAATATATATATTCTAAATAAGTAACAAATCAGATTTTGTATTAGAAAAAACAAAATGAAAATATGGTTATTTCTGTCAAATATAATCAGTTAAGTCAATTTAATAATGAGCATCCTCTTGAATCGTTTCGAACGTATTAAGTCTGACACGTGTGTGTTTGTTTGATTTCCTTGGAGATGAAAGCACCACCTCTTTTTTGTAGTTTTTAAAAATTTTAGACTGTTACAGTGTCCATGTATTTTTATACATTTCACAGGTTTTATAAAATCTATCCTCGGTTTTCCGTACAAGGTACAGTCGAAAAGTATGTTTGTGAAGTTTCCCGTAGTTTTTGTGTGATGAAAAAATAGAACATATTATGTATAATTCCATATTATATGTATAATTCCCTTTAAACCTATGAAGTAAACTTCACTTATTAAAATT
>NW_027110312.1:0-471 GCF_000696795.3 Halyomorpha halys
CTCTCTCTCTCTCTCTTCATTTTAATTTTTAATGTAAAATCATTGTTTTCAATGCGAGAGAATGCAATGAGTCTCTAAATTCTTATCTGTAACCATTTAAAGTAAATTATGCAAGTATATACCAAATTATTATAGAATCTCAAAGCATGAAATTTCTCGACAATGAGTCGCTCTAAAGGAAGCTTCTAAAGTTATTGAAGCAAACCCAGGTTTATTAGGACAGTTACTTTTTTTTTTTTTTATGTCCTTCAATGATATAGTCAACTGGGCATGATAATTGTCTATGGTTTCATCTTTCTATCACAGGTTCAAAATTTGGAACTACGTACAGGATTTGTTGCCGTTTCACTAAGTATAGTATTTTCTATTGTTTAAACTATATATTATATGATTTTTATATAAATACATATATATATAGGGAGGGAGGGAGAGGGAGAGGGAGAGGGAGAGTGTGAGGGAGAGGGGGAGGGG
>NW_027110312.1:521-3411 GCF_000696795.3 Halyomorpha halys
AGAGAGAGAGAGAGAGAGAGAGAGAGAGAGAGAGAGAGAGAGAGATTTTATTGTTCTTGAATTATTTACAATTATACAATAAACCATGATGCTCTCTCTCGACATTTATCTGGATCCTTTTAATCATTTTAAATAAATACTTAGTTCCTTTATATAGTTTATTTACTGTCATATTACATAATACCACCCCTTATTATATTATATAATTAATAGTAACGATATTTTATAACTATAAAGGTATTTAATTGGTAACTGGTAAACACATAAAAAGCCTCTGGAAAAGAATCCAATTATTATAATGCAGCATTCAATATAAATTAATTACTTAACTTATTTTGGATAATTACTTTCATTGATTATCCTGGCATCCCGAGACAGACACATACCAATATTACTACTAATCAAAATCTAAATGCAATTATAATAATTATCCAATCCCTTGTCTCTATTTATAGTGAGATTGATTTAATTGAGGTGGTATTGTAAGAGCCTATTTTTTCCTCCAATATGTGCCAAGAATTTCCTTGAATTCATTTCTATGCATTGGAATGGGACGACCTAGTATTGGGAGGCAATATTACTCTGAATACCTTCAAACTAACTGGAATTTATTCATTTAGGATTCCGTACGAGAGACGTGATTTCAACTTCATTGGAAAGAGCCACAAATAATTATTATATTTTAATAAATGTAGAGAAATTGATTTAGCCATTAAAAAATGCTCTGTACGATTTTTTCTTTTAATTTTCTTTTAAAACGTTCTTATTTTGTCAACTTGATTCACAAAACCCTGTGCTATAGTATTTACCAAAATATAATCCTTATTTTCGGAATTTGTTTTTGTCTGTATCCTGAACTATGAACTATACTATTAATTATTCGAATATTATACGTTCATTGATAATTAGTTTATTATATAATGATGTATTGATTTTTAAATGTTTTATCGCTATAAACTGTTTTAATTAGTTTCCTTTTAGTACCTCAAATGGTATTATATTTATAATAAGAACTCATATGAAACCTGATATTTTGTTAGTATCATTAACAAAAATTGAACTAAACTATTTAACGACATTTGAAAACTATTTTGCTATCCCATACTTTAATTCCTATATTTGTAAATATTTGCTTATTAATTTAATTCACATAGGCTATTAGGAACCGACCGAATTTAATTTTTTTGTTCTATAAGTTCTATCGATTATTTTGCCATTTCGCAATAAAAAGGAATACTTTATCTTTATTCCATAGTGACATAGAGGAGGCTGTTTATTTGAGATTTTGTTATGAAATGAAATTCAAGAAAAATATTAGTTAGTTGCTAATTAAGTTTGTTTGATCAAATACAATTTCTGGTGTTATGAAAATGTCTTGGAACTTATGCTTCACAGGTCAGATGTGATTTCAATCCATGCAGGAGGTTAGATATTACATACCAATTCCCTTATCTTTGAGAAGGTTACTGTGTTAATTTGAATTTTTTCCTTTCAACATTTAAAATATCCATTGATATTATTTCCATCCATAACTCCGCTTGTTTACTAGAATATTTCTATCTGTGAAATCATTATAATTTCTTAACAATCGTTCATTTATCATCAATAATGATTTTTAAAAAAAATCTGTTTTTAGTCAGAGAATAAAATTCTTTCTTAGGAGAAAAAAATGTATCTTACTAACCTTTGATTGGCTACTCATTAATCACCCATCAGATACAGATTTTTAGCTCCATCTTTACTCCATTAAATTTTACTCCTATCTTGGAATATGTTTCTGGCATAACAAAGCAAATTTACTAAATGACAGCAGCCATTTAGTAAATTTGCTTTTTTATTATCATAATAGTATCAAAAGAAAACTAGGTTAATTATGAAATACAATTTAGAAATCACAATTCTTTATTAGAAAAATAAATTTTGAAAATCAAGATAAATGTGCAGTTCTATTTATATATTGTAGTGCCTTATATTGTCTTCGACCATCGGTGTTATGATCACCTTTCCCCCTTTTTTGAGAAGGTTGTTGAGTAGGACGAGATACTCAGCCATTTCTGGCACAAATCTTCGGTAATAATTAAAAGCGCTGGGAGCGGTGTTGTCTCAAGAGAGTGAAGGGGGAGATCGCCAAGTTGGGCACGCCAGTAGGCGCCTGACAGAGATGGAGACCAGATATAGTGCGCTGGAAAGAGAGCTCTTGGGAATAGTGTGGGTTGTTGACCACTACAATGAGTGGGAAAGTTGAAGGAGTCTTCGGCCAGGATTATGCGTTGGAAGGAGTTATTGGGACAGTACAATATGGAAATCACATATAAGTCTGGAAAAGAAAATGTGTTAGCTGATTGGTTATCTCGAGCAATAACAGTAAATGGAGTAGAAGAAGAGGCTTGGGAACCGTCCGGGAAATTCCTTGCGGGAGTGGACACAGGGACAGGAGGATGCATTTTGGACAAAAGACTCACCTGGAACCAACATAGTAGACTCAAAAGACAAGAACTCAACCGACGATTCAGCCAACTATACCGACTGCTCAGCCGGACCTCTCATCTTTCACTAGAAAACAAACTACTAATTTATAAGACTATACTCCGACCTATGTGGACCTACGGACTTGGATCACCATAATTGATCTCTTCAGTAAGGCGGCAATGGCGCACCAGGTGCAGGATAAGTCGTCGGAAGCAGTGCTGGCAGCTCACCGAATGTGGTTTCAATTTTACGGAACCAGGAAAACCTCCTAATAATCCTTCTTCCTATAGACCAATCAGCCTACTTCCAATCCTCTCCAAATTTTTTGAAAAAATCCTCCTTAAACGTATCCTATCCATCGTTGAATCACATAGTTTTCCCGCACATCAATTTGGATTCCGCCCTAGACATTCCACAGTTC
>NW_027110312.1:4690-16054 GCF_000696795.3 Halyomorpha halys
AAGGCCCGGGGAAGAATGGAAAAGGAAAAATCCAGGAGGGTAACTCGGGAGAATTTAAAGGTCACAGATAGGATGGGAGCAATCAAAATCGGGACAATTGTATATAGAAAGTTGGGGTCTAACAGAGGTAAAGAGATACAGCAATACGAGGGTCCATTCAGGTTGATAATTATAAGGGAACACAATATTGTAGCAATAGAAAGTATTAGAGAACCAAACAAGGGGAGAACTATCCATATTGATGAATTAAAACTTCCGGCAATTACAATATAAAAACTGAAGTGTTCCCATGCTAGATTAGATTACAGAAAATTTAGTTATTTATTCTATTTATTGTTTTTTTTGTGTGTGTTTTAAGGTTGTTATTGATTTTGGTAAATATTGTATTTTTCATTCTATGTTTTTGATTTTTGTGAATATTTTCTATTTCATTCTAGCTTGTTCATTTACTTCTTAGGTTTAAATTATGTATTTAGCGTTTATTTAAGGGAACTTGTGAGCTTTTTCAATGATATGTATATAGTTTTTTTTTATTGTAAATAGTTTTTCTTTGTTTTTGTTTTCTATGTTATTATATTATATATATTTTCTATGTTATTATTATATTATATAGTATTAGTTTACGAGGATTGTTCGTAAACTGGTGGGGGCGGAGTTACGGTATGAGTCAGCTGTTATTTCGATGTCAGCTTACTGAGGGGATCAGCTGATCGAATGTATATAAGAGATGTACCGAACAGAATAAAGTTAGTCTTTTACAGCAGTTCAAGCGTGTTAGATCTTATTCCTTCTTCTGTTTTTTGACATTTTGCTTTCGCCAATACTTAACTTGTATATATTGCTGTATATATGCATTATATAATGTATACATACATTATCTAATTCGGCTAAAACTGGAATAAATGACTTGATATATACTATATCAAGGGCTTCACCTAAGTACAAATTTAGAAAGTAATATTAAGATTAATTTGAATTTCCAATTCAGTTTCGACTCTAGTTGTTCTAAATGACTGCTCTCGACCATCTCCCAAAATTTCATAGAATTTCTATTTTGAGAATTACAATGTTATTACATTCAAGCGTCTCTTCTGGAATTTAAAAACGCTTTTGCTTTATTATTTTTTTCATTTTATAATTCGTCTTCTCATAAAAGGCGAAATTTAAATGAGCTGGATTCACCTGGTGCTGTTCAAATTTTTGGATAATAAAGATTGATATTGAAGGTAAATTGTAAGGAGTAGGCGAGTCCTATACGCTGTAATTGTAACTTTCCATCGAGCCAAAGTAAGTTGGATAGAAATATATGAATAGACTGATCAAATGATACATTTACATAGCTGCCATTGTTTGTTCGAGGAGTAAAGGATAAGTTATAATTGAAAGAGGAAAAGGTCATAATATGAAATGACATTTTTTAAAAACTAAATATAGCTCACTTATTAAACACATTTATAGTGAGGGTCGATTCACAAAATACAATAACTCAGAAAGTATATTGAAGGCCATTTTTCACTTTCTAGGAACCAAATGACCATAATTCTTTATTTAGTAAAATTAGTGAAAGTTAAAGTTAAAGACTACAAGCCTTTTGGTGGTGAGTTTTGCCTCTGACTCTGTTGAGTGGGCTTCTATTGTAGTGAGCACGGATCCCATTAGACATTTTTGTTTCTTCTTCTTTACACTTTCATGTTTTACTTAATACTTTTCTGTTATTTTTATTTTTATTAATGGTATCAGCCAATGAATTAAGCAATTATTCCGGTTTATCCCAAAACCTCCATCATTTTTCCGTAGATAAATCTGATGTATTCTTGTATCCTTATTCCATTCCCTTATTCCTTCCAATCCAACTGATGCAATTCAATAAACCTCGGTTACCATTTCAACTCGCCCTTTCCATGTTACCTTTTCAGCTCTATACTGTCCTCCTGGTAATAACCTCCTTGATTCCTTATTCCGAACCCTCGGACCGCGCTTAATTGCTGGAGGAGACTATAATGCTAAGCACCAACGATGGGGATGCCGCACATCCAACTCCCGCGGTAACATCCAATCCCGTGTTTACACCCCAATACCTATTCCATTCTCTCTCCCAATAATCCAACTTATTGCCCTACATCCCTCAAAAAGCGCCCTGATATCCTTGATATATTTATCACCTCTCAGATTTCTCCCTCTCAAACCACTGATGAATTCCTGGACGACCTATCATCAGATCATATTCCAGTGCTGCTTTCTTTACATTCATGCTTTGTACCAAAGCCCTCCTCCCCTTCATTGATAACAGGAAGAGTTGACTGGGACAAATTTAAATGTGAACTGGAAACTAAACTGGACTTAAACATTCGACTGAATACAAAACAAGACATTGATGAAGCTATTGAAAAACTAACATCATCGATAAGAACAAATATAATTAACAACACATCGGCGAATAGGCTGATTAATAAAAATTAACAAAATAACCTGCCACGGTATCTTCTTATCTTATGAAGGGAAAAATGCCAAGCAAAATCGAAGTGGCATAGGACCAGATATCCAACTGACAAAACGTATTACACCAAATTGACTAACAAACCAAAAGTAGAAATTAGAAACTACTGACCACTGATTTTAACCACCCACTTCTCACCGAATCCCAAACCTGGACCAGAACTGACGCAGAAAAATCACAAACATTCGGATGACACCTCTATTCCACATCCTGATATCCTTAACCCAATTCATCTTGAATGTATTGAAGCAGAACTAAATATTCCGCTCAAATGACCCTCCCACCTAAAGCATTTCATCCTTCTGAAATATCTAGTATCGTTCAAAGATTATCAACCCGCAAAGCTCCTGGATACGACCTAATAACATCCCACATTCTAAAACTTCTTCCTCGGAAAGCCATCCTATTCCCCACTTACATATATAACGCCGTACTCCGTTCCATATATTTTCCTGACCCCTGGAAATTATCTATAGTTAACATGATCCCAAAACCCCAAAAGCCTCCAGAATACCCATCATACTATCGCTCTATCTCTCTATTACCGATCATGGGCAAAATCCTTGAAAAACTCATTTTGAGACCCCTATACCCCATCCTGGATTCCAGTCATATAATCCCTGATCACCAGTTTGGATTCCGAACATCCCACTCTACTATCCAGCAATGTCAACGTGTAGTGGACGTAGTCTCGTCTTCTTTGGAGCGCGGAATGTACTGCGCAGGAGTATTTTTCGATGTAGAACAGGCTTTTGATCGAGTCTGGCACCCGGACTGTTTACAAATTCCATAAATTCCTACCTCCTACATACTTTCTCATCATTCGTTCCTTTCTCATTGATAGATTACTCCAAGTGAACCACAATGGTTCCAATTCATCCCTCTATTCACAGTCCGCTGGTGTTCCTCAAGGTAATATCCTTGGTCCCATCCTCTACACCGTCTATACAGCTGACATTCCAACCAATCCTAACACTATCCTCACAACGTATGCCGATGACACATGTGTGCTCGCTATTAATTGTATCCCATATCACAGCACTCGAAGAATAGTGTGGTAATTGGAGGATTAAGATAAATTCCAACCAATCCCATCAAATCACCTTTACCCTTCGTCGTAAACCTACTGACTGCCCTACAGTTTCATTTAATGATGTTATTCTTACTCCTGTCGAACAGATCCGCTACCTTGGACTACATTTGGACAAACGATTAACCTGGAATCCACACACAAGACTGAAAAGGCAGGAAACTGCACGTCGATTTCGACTATTACAGCACTTACTAGACAAATGGTCTAAACTTCCAACACATTATAAAATACTGATCTACATGACTGTAATAAAGCCAATCTGGACATATGGAGTTGAGCTTTGGGCCTCCACTAAACTTTCGAATTCCTCTCGTATTCAACCCTTACAATCCTAAATCCTCAATGCTCCTTACTTTGTCACAAATAAAGTCATACACAAAGACCTTAATGTTCACTATGTAACCGATCTAGCCCGAACCAGACATCACTCCTTCCATTATAAACTCCCTAACCACTCAAACCCCCTAGTTTCTAACCTTGTATCCTCTTCCATTCCTGACAATCCTCCGAGGCACCTGAAAAGATGGCCACGAGACCAGCTAATGTAAAATGTCATTAGAGTTCTAACAATGGGTAGTTTCTCTACACGCCTGTAACACTCCAATTTAACTTAGATCAGATTTATTAAATGTATTATAATGTACAGTTGTAAATAGCAATAAATAAATATTTAGAAAAAAAAATCTGATGTAGACCTACAATCAGAAGAATCGAATTCGGAAAAAAGCAATTCTGAACGTACCGATTTAACACAGTCCCAGTCACCTGTTAAAGAATGGGGAAGTATTACCAGGAAATTACTTCTTTAAAAGCTAGGGTAGGTGGTTCATTTAACATGTTATCAGAAATTGACCTTTCCTAAGATAAGCATACAAGACCAACACCAAGTACTAGTAATAATAGCAATACTAACCCGAATGCTTAGCCCAATTCCATAAAAATACCACCGATATTCCTACATAAGGCTAATGATTTTATAGAGTAAAGTTAAATGATTTAAATGCGTCGTGCATCGGACCATTCACTACCCAACTAATCGGTAACAATATGAAAATTATGTTAACGAATATCGACGATTACAGAACTATAACTAAGTGCTATGATAAAATAGAAGGCATTATAACAAATAGAAATTATTATAAAAATAGTACATAATATTACTTTATTAGAGTTTAATTTGACCGCACTCGTACCAAATTCCATTTATTGATAAAAATAAATATTTGAATGTAGTGATTAGGAACGTTCCCTGTAGTATAACCCAAGACGAATTAAAGGCCGCATTAGATTCAAAACAATTCCAAGTTGTATACGTATCCAGAATACAGAAAACCGACTCCACTCTGTTCATTATCTCTCAAAAAGAACGAAAAGGCTAAAGATATTTTTAATATTAAACATATATTTTCTGCACTAATTATAGTAGAACCTAAACATAAAAATGCTGATATTCCTATGTGTACAAACTGTCAGTAATATGGCCATACAAAGAATTACTGTTATTTGGAACCGAGGTGTGTTAAGTGCAAGGGTAAACACCATTTCTCAAAATGCCCGTTAAAATTTAGGGATAAGCCATTTTTTGTAAATTGAACTATTTAACTATAGTAGTAATGCAGCTAATATCATGGGATGTGAATATTATCAAATCCTTAAAAATAAAATAAACTCACCTTTAGAACCAAATATTCGTAAATCTGAGATTAATTTAAATAGGCCAGCCACGAGAATCACTTCAAAAAACTCATATGTTGATGTTATTCGATCAATATCAAAACAACCGGAACCAAAAACTCAGTCCACAGTTAAACAAGACAACGAAATAAATGG
This sequence comes from Halyomorpha halys, assembly GCF_000696795.3. Lineage (NCBI taxonomy): Eukaryota > Metazoa > Arthropoda > Insecta > Hemiptera > Pentatomidae > Halyomorpha > Halyomorpha halys. Next base: position 10,111 of record NW_027110312.1, read on the forward strand.
TGCAACTGTATTGTTTTCAATAACTAAAATTATAATCGAAGCTATCAAACCGTATTTACCACAAATCATGACACATCTATCCACGTTAGTAACATCTTTCTTTACAAATGGACCATAATATAAATAACAGCTTATCAACAGTTACTAATTCTCTCCTGACTAACTGTGCTTTAATACAAATCATATATTATTCTAGAGATGCACAAATATTCTCGTCTATGGGTACGGAATTAAGAAAATTAAAAATATTAAACTGGAATGCTCATGACATATCTTCTCAAACAAATGAATTCAAAAATTTTACCTGAGTCAAATTTCATCGATACAGCCTGTTTAACTGAGACACATTTATCTCAAAACATCAAATTGAAGATACCAGCTAACAAAATTTTACCTAAAGACAGGGATTGTTCGACTCCTTCTTGTGGTGTAGTCTTAATAATCAAAAATAATATCGATTTCGCTGAAAATATCATTACCAACGTATTTAATATGGACGTTGTTTCGGTTCGTTTACACTTGTCTCCTTCTATCGTTGTCACAGCAGTTTGTAAACCTCCAAATAAAAAACTACTTCAAGACGAAATTTAAAACTGTTACCACCAGGGAACCGTACATTAGTTTTAGGTGACATTAATTGTCACCTTTGCGTGACAATGTACGTAATTTCATTACGTAAATGGAATACTTTACTTGATATTTGCTCAAGGCACAATATCCAAATACATGCACCAAATGAACCTACTTTTTACAGACCAGGCTGTAATTCTGGATTAACAAAACATTTTAGTTTTCCTTTCTTTTCTCAAGTGATCCCACCTTTAAATTCGGACCATATCCCTATATTAATTAATATTTCTCAACTGATATAAACAATGAAACGATGAGAAAATCCCTCATAAATGGAGTGATCGACTGAGAAACGTACAAAATTCTTGTAGATGAAAAATTACAACTGAAAAAAAATTTCCCTACCGCTCAAGAAATAGATAATTGTATAACGACGTTAAATGAGTCGGTCTGAAACAGTTTACATGAGGCAACTGTACGACCTTTCCATTTAAGAGGGAAAACATTTTCTGGCTGCTGCCCAAAATCGATACTTAATAATCACCAGAAATACTCTGTAAAGTCATCTTAAGTATCTAGAACAATATTTCACTATAGAGATGATTAGTCTGAACATTGAAAAAGTTTTAACACTTCGACTCCTATCAGACCCACCGAAACTAATGCTCAAAGGCAAAAATGTAAAATGGAATCCTGCCAGTGAGATAATTGGGAATTCACCAAGATCGCTGCCTTATCTGGAATCACCATATCAACATCAAACTAACTCAACCCTATGCAAGGTTGGTAATGCTATATCCTACCCTAAACAGAAATTCCAAATTAAAACCATAAACAACTGTTCTTATATTCAAAACAATTCTCAGGCCACTGCTGATGTACGGCTGTGAAGTATGGGAACCGGCAACCTTTACGAAAAGGAAAAAAATACAATGTTTACAAAATAAAGTCCTAAGAATCGGAGTGGATGCTCCCTGGTTCATAAGAAATAGCCAATTGCATCGAGAATTACAAATTTAGTTAATAGAGGATTACATGGATTACAGTGACCAACAGCTTGGGAAATCCAACCTCAACCCTAAGAGTGAAAGTCCAGGCTGCTGCAGGACATTCTCTTATAAATTCTATATTTATTAATTCTATTATTCACACTACTTCTATTTTATTTATTATTATTCATTTTTTTGCAAATTAACTTGTTGTTTTTTTTTTTTACCATTTCAGGGAAATTGTTTGATTTGTTGGGTCTGAGAATGTCGTTAAATTATTTTCTTAATTTAAATTTTCTCTTTTATTAAGAAGCATTAATTTTCTCTATTTATTTTAATCTATTAATTTTATCTTATTTTCTTTTAGTTATAACATTATGTATAGTTAGGGGTGTCTTTTGTATGAGACTATCCCCCTATTTGGAAATCGATCTTGTATCTTGATGCAAGAGCTACATATCGATCTTGTATCTTGATGCGAGAGAGGGCACAATTGTCTAGTTCCACCTCTTGAGAGCAGAATTTTTCGAAAGAAATATCGGCGGCTTTCATCTTAAAAAAGTCCATATTTTTCTCTCAAACACCACCTTATTCTCTGAATCTTTGAAAGTTGAAGTCCTAAAACATCACCGAAATCACTTTAGAAACTAGAATGAGACCTTCACAGATCCGGTTTAGTAGAACTTTTTTCACTAATATTCGGATGACTAAAATGAGCTATTTTATAGGTAAATTAACCCAGGGAGGAAAATTAAGTAAATGTATAACGCATAAAACAATATACTCTACTTTTAAATGAGATGCGCCTAATTTATTATTTATTAAGTTAATAAACATAAGGAGAGAATGAATACATTTTTAGGCGTTTTTTTTTTTTATTAGAATAAATTATTTAGTGAGATGATTCTGTTGGACGGAGTAGATTTTTGGCCTGATGAAGAAATCCGATTTGGCTAGGATGGGCACCCCCCTCCTAAGACTAATTGCTTATGCAACTGAAGGTTCCCTCATGGACAGCTGTGGAGGGAGCTCCCTCCTAATTCTCATTATCACCCTCTCATAATGAATCACCTCATCTGGTCTATTCATTTCCACAAGCCAAGGTTGTATTAAAAAAGGGGATGAATTTCAGAGCAAAGGGTTATAAACTTGTCAAGCCTCAACTTAACATCACGGCTATCGTGATCGGACGGATCTGCGAGGATATGCCCACGATCCCTATTTCAAAGGATTTGAAGTTGAGAAATTTCGCGCCCTATACCTGGCTGATCCTCATTTTCAACAGTCGCGATCTGTCGACTTCCTTTTAGGAGCCGACTTGTTTGCCAATATTCTATGCGTTGGCAGTTTAAAATCTTGGCGGGGAGCACCTAGAGCCCTCGAAACCATTTTTGATTGGATCCTAATGGGACCAAAACTCCTAACTCGTAAAATCGATAAAATCTCCTAAAATGGGACTAAAATCCAAACTCACCCGACGAAGGTCCATATCCCAGTATGATCCTTCATAGTGCAATTAGTCCGTGCTCTCAATGCGATGACCTCTCCCAAGTAATAACGAAATTCTGGGAAACGGAGAATGTTGCGAGCGTTACTAAATTTGACCCACTCGACGCTCAATGCGAAGAGCATTTTTTGAGTACCAACTCAACGCGATGAAGCCGGACACTTCACAGTCAAACTCCCGTTTAACGGTAGTCCTCTGTTATTAAGTGATTCCAAATACCGAGCCCTCAACCGCTTCAAAAAAGTTGGAGAGGAAATTTGAAAAATACTGTACTCTTCATCTTGAATATTCCAAGGTCATCGAGGAATTTTGGAATAAACGCTATATATTACGCGCCATCTCCTCTGGAAAATGCTATCTCCCACATCACGCCGTTTTGAAGGACAGCTCCTCCACCAAACTTAGAATAGTATTCGATGCCTCAGCAGTAGCGAGTAATGGGTCCTTAAATGACCATTTGCTCACGGGTCCGAAATTACAGCATGACATAAAGGATGTCATTGTCGCATTTCGGAAGCCACGCATCGCCATATCGGCAGATATCTGCCAGATGTATTTGCAAATAAGATTAGACCCCAATGACTGTGCATTTCAGCACTTTTTCTACATATTCCGAAATACCGATGCCTTGACAGAGTACGAGTTCGATAGGCTACGTTTGGGTAGTCATGTTCCCCTTTTTTGGCGATGCGGGTCATTAAGCAACTCGTATCAGATGATGGTGAAAATTATCCGGAGCTCTCACGTGCATTACTAGAGCACATGCACATCGATGACATATTGACGGGAATGGACACGGTTTCAGAAGCCACTGCTTTGAAGTGGGATTTTGTAGAGCTGCTAGGGCAAGGGAGGGTTCGAACTCAAAAAAATGGCAAAAAAAAGCAGTAACTGTCCACAAATATTTGACGACGCATCACCGGACAGTCTCGAAATTCCGGTTTCCCAGGATACTCCACCGCCTCCTACTATCAAGGAAAAATGGGAAACCTTTTACTATTATTTGACGCATCTAGGAAACACCCATAGCGAACTGGACAAAATATTGGAAATATTTTCATCATATAATCGTATGAAATAAATTTTATTCTGAGAAGATAATCCGAGTGACGGTCAATAGTAGGAGAAAACTATTTTGATTCCTTTATTGATCGCCACACAGACTATCTTCCTACAATCCTCATAGGGTCAACTATCTTCTTCCAATAAATTATTTTATTTTATTCTTGTTATGTGATTACTTTTATTTTATTATACTGTCGATATAAATTCATATTTTTATTTATATAAGCCAAGATAGTATTATATTTTATTTATATATTTCTTAATTATTGTAATTATTATAAAATAAAATTTTATTTTTAATTTAATTTAGTGAGTACTATTGTTATTATTTACATTCACTTTTTCTTCTATTACTGAATGTATTATATGAATGAGTTTTCCACTAATACCTTTGCTATGTGTCGGGCTTGTTAGCTGTTCTAAGGCTGACGGGGGGTTCCACGACAGCATTTTATTTATTTACTCATATATTTATGTATTTATATTTGTATTATGTATCTCAATCGATTTCTGGTGGGAACCGACTAAAAATGTATGCAATCACCCCCCTCTTTGTCTTATGCATCCCCACTTCCGATCCCTGCCTTCTCATTGGCCAAAACAAGATCCCACTCCCTTTTACTTAGGGTCCCGAGGAGGGGGGGGGGATTAAGGTCATTACCCTAAATCAGGTTATCGTCTTTTAGGTCATTTTACTTACGCTTTCTTGCCCTAGGGTACGCTACTCCGGTACTCCTTTGATCCTGACCCTAAGAAATTAGTTCTTCATGTCGTGGAGATAAGGGGTGTCCATGACCTACACAGATGGTCTGCTTATCGCCTAGTTTCTATGACCTAAGGCAGCCTAGGTTATTGACCCGAGGTCACTGCCTCGGGCGGCGTTTTTTAGCACAAACCTATTACCAGGTATGACACGCTCCCAAAACAATTAAATGTTTACTTACATTTAATTTCGATTTTCTCTTATCCCAGCTGGCCTTTCTCAATATATATCACATAATGCCCTCAATTTGTGGCAGATTGTACTAGTTATTTTTCAATTCCAATCAAGGATTTTTTTTTTCATATTCCATTTTGAAATAGGAGCTAGCTGATGTTAAAGCCCATTCCATTATACATTGATACATAAAGCGGAATTTCCGATATGTCGGTTTTATCGAAAAAGTTGCTGTCACACCCCAAGCATTTTATTTTTACAATTTTGATACTTTTATTGACCACCACCCGGACTACCTTCCTACAACAAAGTGTACATTTCCGTTTCCAGAATTGTTGTAAAGAATTTCAGGACTGAGTTAGCCACTGACGGAACAATTGAGCGAAGTGCTTGGAGTGAAGGAGATTGATTTCAAGGGCCTCACTGACCTCCTAGCCAGAATCTCTCCCGCAAGCTCCCTGACGAAGACCTGTAAAGGTCGAAACGTCGGCACGAATAAATACAAATATTTTTAGATCGCTCCCCCAACCATCTTCTCCACTTACTTAATAAACTACTATATTCAATGAAAAATATTGAGGTCATATTTTGATTCGTTTATAGAATACCCTCAACAAATTCATAATATTCATATTATAGTGAAAATCACATTTTCAATCACTGTCTTCAAGAAAGTAAAATAGTCAGACGAAGATATTAGTGGTACGAGTTTATCACACTCGTAGAGTGTGTAAGCAGAGTGTGTATGAAGAGTTTGTGAGCAGAGTGTGTGAGCAAAGAGTGTGAGAGCAGAGTGTGTGAGCAGAGAGTGTCAGAAGAGTATGTAAGAAGAGTATGTGAGCAGAGTGTATGAGAAGAGTGTGTGAGAAGAATGTA
>NW_027110312.1:16243-20282 GCF_000696795.3 Halyomorpha halys
TATGAGAAGAGTGTGTGAGAAGAATGTATGAGAATAGTGTATGAGAAGAATGTGTGAGGAGAGTGGGTTAGAAGAGTGAGAGAGAAGAGTGTGTGAGCAGAGTGTATGAGAAGATTGTTAGCAGAGAGTGTAAGAAGAGTGTGTGAGCAGATTGTGTACCAACATATCAACGGTTGCTATTCTTATAGGCCACAGGTTCCCAAATTATTTATATTATTTATTGTAATTTATTAAGAATATACGAGTAGTACTATTTCTACATATAAATTATTAATGAGGAATATAAGCCCATCGAGTAGTAAAAATATATAATTTATTATGTTCTAAATATAACATAGGAAAAGTAATCGAAATAATTACTCGATTAATTAGAATAAGTAAACTGAAAAAAAACTAGATAAATCTTGAATAATAATTTAAGTTAAAAATAAATCAAAAACAAACAAACGTAAATTCTAATTATTATTTATTTTAATTAAATTTATATTATATATTACCTCTACAACATTATATTAAACTCCGGAAATAAACAGTGTCCAAATAAATAAATAAAATAAGTAAAATCTAGAAACAAGCATTCAAAATAAAAATAAGGCATGTTTTTTGTTGATAGTGTATCTTATTTTTAGAAACTAAATAAATGTTGTGGACATTTATCTAAATATTTTTGGCGATTTGGAGAATCAAAGGAGCGCTAAGACCCGACAACATAAATCATAAAGTTAGGAAAAAAAATATTACTGTGGAGACATGTAAGTACAAAACAAGTCGATAATAAATTATATTATTATAACTATAGAATTAAATATGGAATGAATCTATATCAACCAAGCAAGGAGTTGACCCAATTTTAGAGTTACTTCACAACATATTTCACTTACTTTTGGTGTTCTTTCTAGATATTTCAAAGCTCCCTAAATCGACAAGTCATTTGCAACAACACAGATAAATACCTTGTTAAGTTACAAATCTCAATACTATCTATCTGGCGGACCTACTTGGAAAGGTGAGATAAGAGCTTGTAGTTGAGCCGGCAAACTTTTTAAAGGGTTTTTGGTTTTTATGAACCCTTGCGGCGAGAGTCATTCAGTGCATTATAGCGAGAGTTATTGATAGCAAAGTTTTCAATGTTATCAGATTAGCCTAAGCTCTCAGTTTACACTTAGTGTTCCCTAAATCTCTCACCAGATTTTGCTTCTTTCAACTTTATATAATAGACGTATTTCAAAGGAATTTAAAGATGTTTGTTCAATATCCAATATTGTTCAATACACTCACACACATTTGTGCATAAACATACATACGCTTTAAATATATACATAACTTACAGTCAGCTGTTACATCGATGTAAGCTGACTGAGTAGGCCAACTGGTCGATGGTATATAAGAGACGTACCGAACACAATAAAGCCAACATTTTACAGCAGTCCAAGCGTGTTAGATCTTATTCCTTCTTCTCTTTTTTAACATTTTGCTTTCACTGATAATTAAGTGGTGCCGAAACCCGGAAACTTTAGATACCGGATTAATTTTTTCTTTAAAGAAGAATTTGTTTGTTGTTGTTTTATCACCTTCTTTTTTTTTCTCTCATTTTTTTTAAATAATGGTTGCTAATGGCAACGGGGTCGTTGGACAAGTGGTTTTTAACCTGGAAGCATTGAATCAAAACGTGGTCCAGAACGAACCTCCCACAGAGGGGATCCCTCACTCCCAGAGCTTCCTCCACTACCAGTATCTCTTGTAGAAGCATACGCAACAATATTAGACTGGGTCAAAGTGCGCACTGCAACCGCCCAAGACTTGAGGAAAGCCGTTTCTCATCTCGAACGGTTCACCGAAGAAACAAGGGAACTCGGCTAATTCATAAAGTGGGTGACCGACTGATAAGTCGATTTGAAGCAAAATCAATCGAAAATTTACTCGATAACAAGGATGCGGATGCATTAAAAGAAGCGGTAGTCTGCAGAGTGAAGAGGAGCATCCGATTCAGGCGGACGAAGAGACCCCTTGGAGAAGTATCAAGGAAAGATTAAAGAAGGCGTTTGGGGGAGGACGGTGGGCCCCAGAAGAGGACATTTACAGTTATGATGATAAGGGAGACGAAAAAACCAAAACAGTCTAGTGGGCAATATGCTGCGGAACTCCTGGCACGCTTTAACAGAATTCACGATAAACTCAGCGAGGTGACGGGGACAATCCGGATGTAATTCTTATCCAAGGTACTAAAGATACAGTTGGCAAAGGAGCTAGGGAAGAAGGAAGGATTTCCGTGAGAGCGCTCGTGTGTGGAAATTGCTCAAGATCTTATTGAAAAAAGCCCTAGAGGGGTAGAGACCCGAATGGAAGTAGAAGAGCCAAGATGGACCCGGAAAGTATACCAACGGCCAAGAAACATGCCCAATCCTTGGAGGAGGAGAGAACATAGAAATGGTAAAAGAGAGAGAGCTATCAACCAAGAAAATAGAAGAAGCGTAGGCGGGAGGATCGCAAGTGTCACGGTTCACGCAAGTGGAAAAATCGGGCATTTAGTGACGCATTGCGAATGAGGGATTGAGGGACACATAGCCAAACAGTGCCCATATATGTACCGAAGAAGAGATGTGGGCCAGAGTGAACCAATGGAGATCAACGTATAACGGACACGGAGAAGCCACCTTAGGTTGAGTAGACCTTCAGATCAATTTACGCAAGCAACAGGAGCATCAGAGACCGAAGAAGAAGTCTAGGATCCATGGAACTGAGGTAGTCAAGAGGACAAGGTGGAAACGAGGGAAGGGCGGAGGACTGGAGAGAGGAAGACGCGTGACATCTGAAATGGTTGTCAGCGGAGAGGCGACCGCACACAGCTGAATTATAATGTGAGAGAAAAGAGCGGCGGTCTGCCTAGGGGGTGGTGGAGATACGTTTGACACAGTGGGGATTTAGTAGGGAAAACTTGCATGTACATATGGAAGTATGCCTAGGGAATACAAAGTTATTGTGGGATTTGACCAACTAGGGAAGGTAGGAGCTTGGGTTAGGGATAACAGGGGAAAATAGAATAAGATAATAGGAAGAATAGGATAAGTTGGGAGGAAAAATATGAAAATTTCCTTTTTAAACCACCGAAAAGTACAGGGTAGTGATTGATTACAGGAAGCTGAATAAGAATACCGTAGACGAAAAGTATCCGATCCCCAGATTTGAAGACATTTTGGACAGGCTAACCGAGGCGACGGAATTTAGCAAATTGGACTTGAAAGCCTGATATCATCAAATCAAAATGCACCCTAAGGATCAACGTAAGACGGCATTTACATTCGAGAGAGGACACTACGAATTTACAAGGATGCCGTTTGGACTGAAAAATGCTCCCATAACCTTGCAGCATCTGATGGACGAGGTTTTGAGGGGAATTAATGAATCTGTAAGTCAGATTTGTTTCTAGATCGATAGGAACTACTATCACTAACAATACTTAACCAACGAACATAAAAAGTTTTAGAGAAAACAACTTACCTCCTCAGATACAAGCATTATTAACAGAAAAACGCCAGCCAAGAGCGAGGTGGCATAGAACAAGATATCATTCGGACAAAACTCATTACAATACATTGACTAACAGACTAAATGCAGAAATTATAAAACACAGAATACTAAATTTCCAGAATTTAACAGAAAACTTAAATACCAATGCCAAATCATTATGGAGAACTACTGAAAGCTACTAAAATACAAATCCTTCAACCATCTACTGAAAATAAGACTTGGACACGATCAGATGAAGAAAAAACTCAAATGCTGGAAGATTATTGATTGACCGTGTGTAAAGATGAAAGGAATATGGTCCGGGTGCGGTCAAAAAAGAACAAAAAAATAGTAATGGAAGATTATTGATTGACCGTGTGTAAAGATGAAAGGAATATGGTCCGGGTGCGGTCAAAAAAACTCAAATAGTAGAATATACTATTTTATTGAGCCAACGTTTCGCCCCACGTTGCAGGGCTTCGTCAGGGCTAAAAAAGATACAAACACATAGTTACAAAAGGAAAACAAAAAC
>NW_027110312.1:24542-25283 GCF_000696795.3 Halyomorpha halys
CCTGCAACGTGGGGCGAAACGTTGGCTCAATAAAATAGTATATTCTACTATTTGAGTTTTTTTGACCGCACCCGGACCATATTCCTTTCAAAAAACTCAAATGTTCGGCAAACACATCTTCAAAACTTTTAACCCCCATCCTGATATCCTTAATCCAACCCATCTTGAACATGTAGAAGCAGAGATTTCTCCATAAATGCTAATAAGATTAATCCAAATGACCTTCCTCCTAATGTCTTTCAACCCTCAGAAATAATGAACATCATCCACCTTCTAAAAAAGCTCCTTGCCACGATCTTATCACAGCACACTTTCTGAAACAGCTACCTCGTAAAGTCATTCTATTCCTTGCCTATCTCTATACTGCTAGACTCCGATCCACTTATTTCCCCGACCCTTGGAAAATGTCTATAATAAAAATGTTTCCTAAACCCTCCAACCCACTTGAATATCCATCTTCCTACCGTTCTATTTCACTCCAGTCCATTATGGGCAAAATCCTAAAAAAAACTCTTATTAAAACGCCTCTATCCAATCCTTGCCTCATATCATGTTATTCCTGACCACCAGCTTGGATTTAGAACATCCCGTTCCACCATACAACAGATTCATCGAGTGGTTGATGTCATATTTTCCACATTGGAGCGGTGAATGTATTGCACGGGAGTCTTCCTCGATGTTGAACAAGCTTTTGATTGAGTCTGGCATCTAGGTCTGCTCTATAAACTTCGTCAATTCCTA
>NW_027110312.1:26951-29065 GCF_000696795.3 Halyomorpha halys
TTTTTATTAGGAACTTTGAATTTTATGTAGGGGCTACTAGAATTCTAAGAATTGGAAATTTATACGATTTCGCTGGTGGAAAATTCGCGATCAAACATTTTTGGAAATTTTTTTTTTCGTTTTGTGGGAGTTCTGTTTAGAGTTCTGTTGGTCCCCCCAAGAGTTCTAAAAATTACCCTTATTGAATAAATCCCTAATGTTGCCAGGAAAATAGATATACGGTGTTAAAGTTTCACAAAATTCGTATTTTACGCGCCGGCATTTGACCGGTATTATTGATGTTTTAAACATCAGAACTATTCCTATAAATAATCGAGAACTCTAGAACTCTTATGGATACTACTAGAACTAAAAAAAAAATTGAAATTTTTCAAGGATGGGGGGCCAACTTCACAGAGGTGGTCTCTGGGCCTTCTTTGAACCTAGTTGTTTTTATTGAGTTTCTTTTCTATAAAATTGTAAGGAGAATGTGGACATATGCAACCATATGTCTAAAGTGACTTAGGTTCAGTTGGGGAAGGGGCAATTGTTTAAATTTATAATACCGGTTCCTTAACTCGCGGAATGTACTGCGCGGAAGTTTTTTATTATACTTTCTCATCATTCGTTCCTTTCTCATTGATAGATTTTTCCAAGTAAACCACAATGGTTCCTATTCATCCCTCTATTCTCAGTCCGCTGGTGTTCCTCAAGGTAATATCCTTAGTCCCATCCTCTACACCATCTATACAGCTGAGATTCCAACCAATCCAAACACTATCCTCACCACGTATGCCGTGGTATTTCTCGTCTTCATTGGAGCGCGGAATGTACTGCTCGGGTGTCTTTCTTGATGTAGAACAGGCTTTTGATCGAGTCTGGCACCCAGGGCTGCAATACAAGATCCGTAAATTCCTACCCCCTACATACTTCCTAATTATCCGTTCTTATCTCTCCGACAGATTATTTCAAGTAAATTACAACGGCGCTTACTCATCCCTATTCCGTCAGTCTGCTGGTGTACCTCAGGGTAGTATCCTTGGTCCTATCTTTTATACAGTTTTCACAGCTGACATTCCAACCCATCCTAACACTATCCTCACCACGTATGCCGATGATACATGTCTATTATCAGTGAACAATGATCCTTACATTGTATCCCAAACCTCCTCGTCGATTTCGACTATTACAACATTTACTAGACAAAAGGTCTAAATTGCCAATCCATTACAAAATACTGATCTATATGACTATTATAAGGCATATCTGGACATACGGAGTTGAGCTTTGGGGCTCTACTAAACCATCAAATTCCTCCCGAATCCAATCCTTACAGTCCAAAATCCTTCGTAAAATCCTTAATGCTCTTTATTTTGTCACAAATTAAGTCATCCATCAGGACCTCAATGTCTCATATATTGCCGATTTGGCCAGAACCTAATACCAATCCTTCCATGATAAACTTCCCAACCACCCAAATCCACTTCTCTCTAATCTGGCTTCTCCTTCATTACCTAATAATCCTCCTAGGCGTCTGAAAAAAAGATGGCCTCGAGATCTTCTCCTCTAGAAATGTTATTGGAGTTCTATCAATGGGTAGATTCTCCACATGTTTGTATTAAGTCACTATGTCACCTACAGCAAATTTACTTGTATATATTTTTGTACAGTTGTAAATAACAATAAAAAAATTATTTAAAAAAAATTTCCATAAGTTGTTGTTGTTGTCTGGGGCTTTAGGGCGTAAAACCCTAAAAAATTGACTCTGGTTCAATTTACCATGTGGCTCTACTTTAATCGGAACTTTATTTAGCAAGGTTTCACATCTTAGTAGTTTTTCCGATTGTATATCTGTAAATACTTCTACTAGCAGGGTTCCATCTTTTAATTTTTTAGCAAATTTGATCTCCCCAATCAGATTATTTATACTTTTATAGATAAAAAACGGCGATTTTTTTTTTTGAAATCCAAAGAATTTCCCTCTTCATTCGTTTCGACTCTTTTTATTATGAAAAATCTTATACATTTTTCTTTTTTGACGTCTTTTTTGTATTAAATGTTCTAAATTTGGCTTTATTCCGTTTTAAGGGGGAAGATTCAAACATATCGTCTGATTTTATGTTTAAAAATTAAGA
>NW_027110312.1:29115-33237 GCF_000696795.3 Halyomorpha halys
CATAAAATCCTTGATGCTCCTTATTACATTACAAATAAACTCATCCACAAAGACTTTAACATCCCATTCGTTGCAGATTTGGCCCAAACCAGATATGCGTCATTTCATTCCAAACTCCTTACCCATCCTAACCCATTAATTCTTAATCTTTCATCCTTAACAATCCCTGATAACCCTCCGAGGCGTCTGAAAAGAAGATGTCCACGGGATCTTCTAATTTAATTTAATGCTTGACCACCAAAGTGGTCTCTTACCAAGATTTTCAAGTGTAAATGAAATATACAACATATTTATTTATTGTATTTATTCCTTGTACAGTTGTAAATCACATTAAATAAATAAATAAAAAAAAAAGATTTATATGGATGATATCCTAGTGTTCAGTAAGAACGAAGATGAACACGTGCAACATTTACACAGCGTATTCCAAAGAATTAGGAAATTTGGGCAGAAGTTATCTGAAGAGAAATCATCGCTTGGGCAGGAACAAATTATTTTTTTGGGCCACACGCTTTTTAGTAAAAGCGGATAAAGTTGCAGCTATACGGAATATGGCGGATCCTAGGGATGTGATGATCACTATTCTGCCTTTTTTGAGAAGGATGTTGAGTGGGACGAGGTACTCAGCCATTTTTGGCACAAATCTTTTGTAATAATGTGAAATTGCCAACAGCCTCCGAACTCCCTTTACATCCCTAGGATCCCTCCAAAGGCTTCTTCTCCAGTCCTCGGCTTGCTTGATTGCTCCGACTCGATCGCCCGCGTTCTTCCGTTGAAAATGACAATTGCAGAATTTTCCTCCCAACTTATCATTCTATTTTCCCCTGCTATTCCAAACCCAAGCTCCCACCTTCCCTAGTAGGAATTCACATCCCACAATTACTTTGTATCCCCTAGGCATACTTCCTACCATATGTACCTGCAGGTTTTGCCTACTAAATCTCCATTGTGTCAACCCTATCTCCAACTCCCCGTATACTTCACAAGGGCCACCCAGGGTGATCAATTTATATTGGCATTTCTGATTCTGGTGTTTCCTCTCTCCATCGTAGAGCTTTTGCAAGGCTTCTCGGCACATTATGGTGTTGGAATTGCATGTATCCACCAGACACCTCACTCCTGCTATCTCTATTTAAGGCAGACCGCCGCTCTTTTACTCTCTTACTCGAGAGGCTTGTGGTCAGTGTAAATAAAGAACTTCCTCCCATAGAGATAAGGCCTAAAGTGGTTACAAGCCCAGATTATTGCAAGGCATTCTTTTTCGGTTGTTGAATAATTTTGTTCTGTTTTATTCAACGTCCTCAATGCGTAGCAAATGGGTAGTTCTTTTCCATTTTTCTTTTGTGCCAATACTGCACCTATAGCATAATTACTAGCGTCTGTTGTTAAATAAAAGTCTTCCTCGAAATTTAGTACTTGAAGTATAAGGCAACTGCAGACCATTGTTTTTAGTATTTCGAACGCCTCTCTATACGACTCTGGGTTTATCTCACCTTTTCACAGGAATCTAGTCATCTAGGTGCGGATCTATCTAGAGGGTCTTTTCCCATTATAAAAGGAAACTCGTTGTGCTGTGGCCGAATTGTTCGATTTTCAAAGTCTACTTTAAAATTTAAATCGTCCATAATGATTTGGAAAACAAACTGGACTTGAAAACTCCACATAAAACTAAACATGGCATTGACGAAGGAATAAAAAACTTAACCGAATCTACAAGAATTTGCCTTTACGAAAACACAACTACCAGTAAAATTGATAATACCATACGTACTAACTTGTCACATTACATTAACAATTTAATAAAGGAAAACGCAGAGCAACAGCGAAGTGGCACAGGACTAAATACCCAGCAGATAAAACATATTATACTACATGGACAAACAAACTCAAAAGAGAACTTAAAAATTCAAAATACAAAATTTAACTAAGTTAACCCAAAACCTCACAACTACTGACAAATCTTTATGGACGGTCACTAAGAAGCTTCTTAACTTCGAAAATGTTAATCACTCCCTTCTTCTTAATCACAAACATGGACGTTATCGGGCGATGAAAAAACTCAGGTATTCGGTCAGCACTTTTCTAAAACATTTGAGCCACAACCTGACATCCTTAATCCAACTCATTTCGAATACATTGAAGAAGAATTGAATACTCCACTTCAAATGACCCTTCCTCCTAAAGCAATTCATCCTTCAGAGATATCTAACATCATTCAGAAGTTACCTTCCCGCAAAGCTCCCGGTTATGACCTAATTACATCCCATATTCTAAAGCATCTTCCTCGAAAATCTGTTCTATTCCTCACCTACATCAACAATGCTGTACTCAGATCCACATATTTTCCTTACCCTTGGAAATTATCCATAATCAAAATGATTCCCAAACCTCAAAAGCCGCCAGAATACCCGTCCTCCTACCGTCCTATCTCTCTGTTACCTATCATGGGCAAAATCCTTGAGAAACTCATCTTGAAACGCCTTTATTCCATCCTTGATTCCAACCACATAATCCTAGATCACCAGTTTGGATTCCGAAAATCCCACTCCACTATCCAGCAATGCCATCGTGTAGTTGACGTAGTCTCGTCTTCTTTGGAGCGCGAGTTACATATCATAAAAAATCAGTGAAGACTAAAATGACTTTATTCTAAGATATTTACAAGAACTACATGTTACTGTTACTATTACTAGTCTCTATAATCTAACTTCTCTAACTTAGCTATCTAGTCTAGGAAATATACATGAACACTTGAGAAGAGGGGGTAGGAAGAATAGTGAAATAGGAGAAGGGGTGTGGACCAATCAGATACTATGAAATTAGAAGTAAATATCTGGGAGGGAGAAATAGGTGTGGACTAGAAGCAGAGTGTGAGGCTTCCAAGAAATTGGAAGAAACGAAAGAAACTTTCATGTGTAAAACATAAAATAGTTAGACTGATGCAAGTCCTTTGTGAGATGACAGCATGTACCTGCTTAAGTGTCAGCCCTTGCTATTGATAAGGGGGCTTGAAAGAGCTGGACCTCTGTGAAGTTGGCCCCCCATCGAGTTCTAGAGTTCTCCATTATTTATAGTAATAGTTCTCATGTTTAAAACATCAATAATACCGGTCAAATGCCCGCGCGTAAAATACGTATTTTGTGAAACTTTAACACCGTATATCTATTTTCCTGGCAACGTTAGGGATTTATTCAATAAGGATAATTTTTAGAACTCTTAGGGGGGCCAACAGAACTCCCAAAAAACGAAAAAAAAAATTTCCAAAAATTTTTGATCGCGAATTTTTCACCTGAGAAATCGTAAAAATTAAAAATTCTTAGAGTTCTAGTAGTTCCTACATAAAATTCAAAGTTCCTAATAAAAAAAAGAATTATTTATGTTGTTTAATATAAATAAATACCAATTAAACATTACGCAAGATTTTTGTGCAACTTCGCAGCCATTTATCTTTTTTGCAGGCCACATTACGGATTTATTTAATAAGGATAATTTTTATAACTCTTAGGGGGCTAACAGAACTCTAAACAGAACTCCCAAAAAACGAAAAAAAAAATTCCAAAAATTTTTGATCGCACATTTTTGACTTATGAAGTCGAAGAAATTAAAAATTCTGCGAGTTCTAGTAACTCCGATATAGGATTTAAAGATTCTAATAAAAACAAAAAAATTTAAGTTATTAATTACAAAACAAATACCAATTAAAAATTACGCGCGTCTTTTGTGCAAATTTGACACCGAATATCGTTTTTTCTGAATACAATACGATATTTTTCCATTAGTATAATTTTTAGAACTCCTGGGGGGGGGGCCAACAGAACTCCCAAAAAACGAAAAAAAAATTTTCCAAAAATTTTTGACTTAAAAAGTCGTAGAAATTAAAAACTCTGCGAGTTATAGTAGCTCCGATATGGGATTTAAAGATTCTAATAAAAACAAAAAAATTAAGTTATTAATTACAAAACAAATACCAATTAAAAATTACGCACGTCATTTGTACAACATTTGACACCGTCCAACTCTTTTCCTAACAACAATACGATATTTTTTCATAAGGATAATTTATAGAACTCCCAGGGGGGCCAACAGAACTCCGATCAGAACTCCTGAAAAACCAAAAAAAAA
>NW_027110312.1:33684-34947 GCF_000696795.3 Halyomorpha halys
AAAAAATCTGCGGAAATCGGACCGTATATCTTTTTTGCTAGCAACAATACGATATTATTTCATTAGGATAATTTTTACTTTCTTTCTTACTGGTCTAAAATAAAACAAAAAATGTTTTGGACTGAATCGGTTTTGAAATGAAGGTAAGGTTTGATTAGGTACAAAAAAAAAGTTCTTATGCAGTAAAACCTTAACAAATTATACCTTCATTTCAAAACAAATTCTGTTCAAAACCTTTTTTTTTTTTTTTTTTTTT
This sequence comes from Halyomorpha halys, assembly GCF_000696795.3. Lineage (NCBI taxonomy): Eukaryota > Metazoa > Arthropoda > Insecta > Hemiptera > Pentatomidae > Halyomorpha > Halyomorpha halys. The sequence goes on from NW_027110312.1 coordinate 33,941, forward strand.
TACTTTATACCAATAAGAAAGGCAAAGACAAAATAGCACTACAATACAATTAAAACAACAATATAAGTCAATGATATTATATTATTTAATAAAATAAAATATAAAAATTCCTATATTGTTCTATGGTAATCATTTTTATTGTAGTTCTATTTTATGCTTGTCTTTCATGTTGGTCTATAGCAGAGGTTCCCAATCTTTTTCGATTTACGACTTCCTAAATAATCGGATATTTTTTCCGCGGCGCCCTTAATACATTACTTTTTTTTTAATTTTGTTTTTCTCAAAAAATTGAAAACTTTCCTTTTTAAAAGCAATTGCTCGTTTAACAACGAAAAATTAAAAATATATACTATTTTCCTCGCGATAATATAAAATATCCAATGTCAACTGTTTCGGTAATGTCCATTTTGAAACTGGACAACCATCATGTGGTTAGGTTAGTTGAAAAATAAATTAAACACGAATTTTAAATTCACAAACAATTTATTGAACGTCCAATTATGAATAACATTATTAAAACTATTAATGGGATGGATGGGCTTGGTGTTCACTACACTAATTCTAAAATCTCGAAATAAAATTAAATATGGTGACCTTCATTTCTTGTTCAACGTTGATTTTCGAGCGATATTTACTTTTTATTACTGCGATCACCGAAATTATCCTTATTGAATAAATCTCTAATGTTGCTAGAAAAAAATATATACGGTCCGATTTCCGCAGATATTTTCGACTTAGAAATATTTTTAAGGCAAAATTTTTTTTTTGGTTTACAGGAGTTCTGATCAGAGTTTTGTAGGCCCCCCAGCGAGTTCTAAAAATTATCCTAATGAAATAATATCGTAGTGTTGCTAGAAAAAAAGATATACGGTCCAATTTCCGCAGTTTTTTTCGACTTAGGAATATTTTTGAGGCAAAATTTTTTTTTGGTTTTTCAGGAGTTCTGATCAGAGTTCTGTTGGCCCCCCAGCGAGTTCTAAAATATATCCTAATGAAATAATATCGTA
>NW_027110312.1:37523-68497 GCF_000696795.3 Halyomorpha halys
TATCTGGACATACGGAGTTGAGCTTTGGGGCTCTACTAAACCATCAAATTCCTCCCGAATCCAATCCTTACAGTCCAAAATCCTTCGTAAAATCCTTAATGCTCTTTATTTTGTCACAAATTAAGTCATCCATCAGGACCTCAATGTCTCATATATTGCCGATTTGGCCAGAACCTAATACCAATCCTTCCATGATAAACTTCCCAACCACCCAAATCCACTTCTCTCTAATCTGGCTTCTCCTTCATTACCTAATAATCCTCCTAGGCGTCTGAAAAAAAGATGGCCTCGAGATCTTCTCCTCTAGAAATGTTATTGGAGTTCTATCAATGGGTAGATTCTCCACATGTTTGTATTAAGTCACTATGTCACCTACAGCAAATTTACTTGTATATATTTTTGTACAGTTGTAAATAACAATAAAAAAATTATTTAAAAAAAATTTCCATAAGTTGTTGTTGTTGTCTGGGGCTTTAGGGCGTAAAACCCTAAAAAATTGACTCTGGTTCAATTTACCATGTGGCTCTACTTTAATCGGAACTTTATTTAGCAAGGTTTCACATCTTAGTAGTTTTTCCGATTGTATATCTGTAAATACTTCTACTAGCAGGGTTCCATCTTTTAATTTTTTAGCAAATTTGATCTCCCCAATCAGATTATTTATACTTTTATAGATAAAAAACGGCGATTTTTTTTTTTGAAATCCAAAGAATTTCCCTCTTCATTCGTTTCGACTCTTTTTATTATGAAAAATCTTATACATTTTTCTTTTTTGACGTCTTTTTTGTATTAAATGTTCTAAATTTGGCTTTATTCCGTTTTAAGGGGGAAGATTCAAACATATCGTCTGATTTTATGTTTAAAAATTAAGAAGTACCACCAATGGGTGGTTCCTTCCCAAGAATTTCAAGTGTATATGAAACATACTACATATTTACCTATTGTATTATTTTGTACAGTTGTAAATTACATTAAATAAATAATTAAAAAAAAGATATATAATTGAAAAACAAACTAAATAAAGAGAGATAGTAAATAAAATATATATACTTTGCAAAAAAAAGATATAACATAAATAAATGAAACTTTGACTTATCGCTTGTAGACATGTAGAGATCCACTCAAAATATAAACACTGACTGCACAATAGGTGTTATTTGTTTCTCATCAAAGGGAGACCGCGATCCTCACTAGACTGATTTCCATAAGTTCTGAACCGATAACAACGTCATAATTTGGGCTAAAATCTAATATAAAAAAATTTACTTTGGTTGGACACTTTAAAAATGTATTTTGAATGTTATTAGTTAGTAGTCTCTGTGTCCTTTTCTTCTCCGGCGGTGGTCACAATATAATCTTCTTTTTGTCGTTTAATTTTCGGGTTTATGTAATTTTTTTGCGAACCTGTTTCCAATAACCATTTCCGATTCTTTTTATCTACTACGAACGGAAATTTATGGAAATTGTTTGTGTGATGTTCGTATCTCTTTATGTTTTGTAGTCTGAATCTGGGTCATCTTCTAATAAATCATTTTCGGACTCTACCCGATTAGCAGTAAGCATTTCTAATCGTTCACGAAGTTCCCTTATTTCTCGATCTCTGGAATCCTATTGGTCTAGTTGATAAACCGGTTGTCGGGATTGATTTTTTTGGAAGCCACTACCAGTACCCATCAACACCGTGTTTGAAGATACTCGACGGGCTTATGGTTTTTATGCTGCCCTGATCCCCGATTTTTATGTTGTCTTGAGCTCTGAAAGAATCGTTTCTGCTCTTTAGGTTTCCATTGTTTCCTATGTGAATTAATACTTTTATCGTGATTTCAATCACGGTTTCCTCATACTACCAGAACTAATTAAATCTTACAAAAGGAGGTGATTTTCATTTGGCATCAAATTACGCAAATCGTCTAAGGTTTTTAGTTTGTCCGTTTTGTTCGTTATTTGTCCTAATATGAAGAGGCATGTTAGTAAAGAAATGGTATATTATGTCTTTTTCAGGACCGAGACAATTGTAGCCCCTTTCCGGATATTTTGTTTCATATATTTTGATATCATTAGGGAACGGCTCTTATATAATCTTTGGATTTCCTAATTTAATGGATGTTCCCTATACTGAATCCTTGTGTTTGAAAGCTCGAATTTAGTGTAGGAGTTGTTCGATTGACCTAGAATCTCTAAATGTATTCTCTAAAAATGTTATCAGTTCATTCACATTAGCAAGCTCGCAAATGGTATTTATATAGTCAGCGTCTCCTGTCAGTCTAGCTAGTATTTTACTGAGTAAGCGCTGGTCGTTTAAATAAATTTTTTTTGGCCTTTTAAAAGTTCATTGTCAGGTTCGTAGACGATGTTGTGTACTTAATATAAATTGTGCGGATCCCCATTAAATGTAGGAATATGATCATAGTCCACGGATTTAGTTGCAAAACTGGTTGCTTTTTCGTCTAGATTTATGAATTGCTTAATATCTATTTCTCTTTTTTGTGTTAAAATTTCAGATAATTTTGACATGAAATTTCAATGTATAATATATTAAATAAATGTTCAAAAAACAAATATAATAAAAGTTACAAAAAAAAAAAAAAAAATGTGTTTTTCAAAAAACTACTGGGTAGTTTCTCTACATGCTGTATCATATCATTATGATCTTACTTCAAATTTGCTTGTTGTATTTTATATACAGTTGGAAATGTCAATAAATAAATAAATACAAATAAATTTAAGCCAAGGCTATTAATAGGAATAACCCAAGTAATAATAAGATTGAAAAGGGTTGTGGAGAGAATTATTTTCGAGGAAGGAGGGGAGTTGAGAGTGAACGAATACTTCTAGAGGCTTTGATTGATTCCATAATAAGAAAATGGATCTGAGATCTAAAACTGTAATTACCGGTCGAAAATGTTCCTTTCTCCGTACAATCGGAAAATGGAGTTGAAAAGGAAAGGTTGATGTATAGAAAGGCAGGAAAGAGCTTTATCATTTTTGTTGGGATTTAGTATAAGTAATTCAGTCATGAGGAGAAATGTGAGAAAATAAAACTTATACGCTATATATGCTGAATAAAGACAATTTATTCAGAAAAAAAACTTCAATTAATTGCCATGAATTAGTTGAGCAAACAAATATGAATGATTGAATTTGTAGTTTGATAATTATCTTTTTATATCTAATAATATTATTGGACATTAAAAATATTGTAATATAATTGAATAAGAATAATATAAACTCCACTAATAAAAATTAACGGCTAATTAACATTTTATCGTTTTGAGCTTTCAAACAACATAGTATATCTAGGGAAATCCACTAAGCATATGTTCGTCAGGTAAAAACATAATGAAGAATGTTCTAATACTAACCGAAAGAATATATAGTTTAGAAATTTAGTAGTGTAGTTAATGTTGAAAATGTGCTAAACGAAATACCTCCTCCAACTGTCACAATCCTGTTTGCTTTTCCTCATAATCTTAAAACACAGCATTCGATGGCAGGTATTAATTTATAGTTAAAACCCAAAAGAGTTTCATATAAGTAAAATCGAAAAATAAAAGTCCATGAAGAAAGGACTTAAGGCACTGCCATAGTACAGGTGTCTTATTTATGAACGTTATTCTTAGAAAAAAAAACTATGGTTAGCACAATGGTCCAACCAACTTATATTAAATGATGATCAAATCCCTAAAATATTGATAAACGCTGTACCGACGGGTAAAAGTCTGACGAGTAGACCAAAATATACATTGGAGGATTGCGTTAAAACTGATTTAGAAGAATTAGGTTTGGAGGGGGATCACTGGAAGGATGTAAATAGAGAGCGATTGTTGGTATCGGTATCGAATCTTCGGATTTCTTTAGGCCTTCATTATGGAAGCCATAGTCAAACTAGGGTTTCAATATTGCAACGTTTTTCTCCCCCACTCCAATTTTTCATCTTTCGAATTTAAAAGAAACACTGAAATGATTAGCAGAATTACTGTTTACATTTTTTTATTTCTCACCATACAAAAAATATTAAATTGTTTACTCATTCAGGACTTGTTATATAAAAGATAAAGGTCTTCAGTTATCAAATGCATAACTGATATACTAGATGCACTACATTTGTTCAAAATAAGGAAAATTGCCGGAGAAAATTGTAACGCCCTAGAGGAGAGGTAATGCTAAAACCCGCGCGGCAGTGCTGTGTTCCCGGAAGAATAGTTGCATCAATATTCCCCTTTTTATCCAACCAACTTATATCCAGCAATTTTCATGGACTCAATCCTTTCAACACAATATTTCGATTTTGTAAACTTTTCATAGGGAGCCGTTTTTTAGAATGACATTTGAAGTCTTTGATTATTTAGGAGTTATTTTAAGAAATAAATATTACATAAAATCAATGAAGAATAAACTGAGTACTAAGAATGAAAAAGTATGAGTATTTGTAGTTTGTGGTGGTTCTCAACATGATGGACAGATATTAGGGGATACAGGTATTCTAAATACAATGTAATAGGTTAATATAAATACAAAAATAATAAGCATTTGGGCTGAGATATGTTTTATTCGTAATTTTAAAAATCAAAGTGAAATGTTCAAGCGGACACTACAGGGAAAGTTATATTCTACAATTCTAAAGGCATGACATCACACTTTTCGATGGGTCACATATAATTTCTATAACACATCTTGTAACAGAAAATATGTTTTATTTTACAATTTAGTGATACTTGGTCCCAGAAGAAGGTTAGTTAGACCCGAAATAATGTTGTAACATATACTTAGGTCAGTTGTTATAAAACAATAAACATATTTAATTCACAATTGACAACGTCCCTTTTACTTTTTCCAAGTTTCGGTTACAATCAATTCCCTCCTAAAGAAAGAACCAAAACAATTTACTAGGATTTATATACGTTCATCAACAAACAAACAAAAAATACAATATATAAGAAAGATGTATAAAAAGAAGAAACAAGAGAGAGGAAATTCATTAGTAATACAGCTGGCTCAAAATGGGACAGTAAGATACTATCAGGCTATGAAGAGAGTATACATAAAGCAGCTCTATTGTCCTCCTACAGAAATATCTATATAGCCAATCCAAACTGGCTTTTGACTGGCTAATGAAGGCTGATTAGGCAATACATAGAATTAATTAGCTCTCCTCCGGTGGGATCCTCTATTAATTATATCCTTCCCCTTCAAGTAGCGGATAATCATTACATGGAATATCGTAAATCGAAGCCAATAGAATCGAACAAGAATTCGAATTCGAATTCAAAACGAAATCTAATAATGTTAAACAGATTTATTGTAATAAAGATAATATAAATAACAATGAGCAAGATGAAATTCTTCCCACTCACATTATAGGCTATATATGCATTAGCAAATGTTATCTAAAAATAAAATAAAATAACAACTAAATATACGCTAATTTTGAAAAGGTCTATTTATTAGCTAAATAGATAATGATAAAAATTGGGCCTAATTCACTCGATCAGAGAACTATCACTTACCAAAACCTTCTTGGAGAGCAATTCAATCCTTGCCTGTTTCAAAACAGTGATTTTCTTATAATTTTCGATCCTAATACTCTAATAATATTTTCATTTAATGATTTAAGAATTGAAAAAAATATATTCATACAGACCTAAGTTCGCGCAGAAATAAGAAAACATTATTTGTTAAAATTAAATTGATAAATCTCTTTGGATTAGTGGGAAGTAATGATTCGATATGAAAGAAATCGATTTTTCTGAAAGTTTCGGCTTATAATAGCGGAAGTTTGTTTTGAACCAGTCAAATGTTTTCCTTCATAGTAATATATCTTCGAATTCTTTCTTAGTTTGTATTTATACATTTTTCATTGTAGAGATGTGGTAAATTGAAATAATTTACTTTTATATATGAAAATATATATGTACTTAAGAGGGTATTTGGGAAGGAATGCCCAGTGAGATGATTATTCTATTAAGAGAAAACTAGAAGCTATGAAGGTGTTGATATAATATATTTATTCTAAATAGAGAAATATAAAGTGAGACTTGAAGTCAATCTTAGCGAAATATCCCCAGTATATACCTACATTAAATACGTAGTTTCACTTTTGTGTAATTTTTGGAGCTAACGTCTTTATATTGTTGCTAGTATTGCATATCGATATTACAACAGTGTAAAATATCGAAATAAATATGTAATATCAAAATAAAATATCTATATTCCTATTATAAAATCCCTATATGTTATTTTAGTCATTTTCAACTAGTATAGATATTTCGATAAAATGATATCGGAATATTGTTGCTTATATTCCATATCGATATTACAACAAATTAAAATATCGAAATAGATATGTATTTATCAAAATAAAATATCGATATTCCATTTTTAATTATTCTATAGACTTTTCTAGTCTTTTTAAACAACATATTAATATTTCGACAAAATAATATCAGAATATGGTTGCAATTATTCTATATCGATATTAAAACAATGTAAATTATCGAAAAAAAATATCTAATTATCAAAATAAAATATCGATATTCCAGTTTTAATATTTCTGTGTTATTTTAATCATTTTAAAAAATATATTGATATTACGATAATATAATATCGGAATATTGTTCTTCTCTTCCAGATCGATATTACAACAATAGAAAATATCGAAATAAATATATAACTATCAAAATAAAATATCGATAATTCTATTTTAAATATAATATATATAATATTTTAGTCATATTAAACAATATATCTGTATTTCGATAAAATAATATCGGAATATTGTTTTTATATACCATATTGATATTCTATTTTTAGTTAATCTAAACAATTTTCTAGTCTTTTTAAACAAAATATATCGGAATATTGTTGCTAATATTTCATATCAATATTACAATAGTGTAAAATAAATATGTAATATCAAAATAAAATATCGGTATTCCTATTTTAATGGTTCTATATGTTATTTTAGTCGTATATAGAAATAAATATGTAAAATATCGATATTTCGATACAATAATATCGGAATATTGTTGCTTATATTCCATCACAATATTACAACAACGTAAAATATCGCAATAAATACGTAACATCAAAATAAAATATCTATATTCCTATTTTAAAATCCCTATATGTTATTTTAGTATCTTTAAACAAAATATCGATATTTCGAAAAAATAATATCGGAATATTGTTGTTTATATTCCAAATGTAAAATATCGAAATAAATATGTAATATCAAAATAAAATATCGAGTTTTCTATTTTAATATTTTTATATGTTATTTTAGTCGTATATCGAAATAAACATGTAGTTATGAAAATGAAATATCGATATTCCTATTTTAAAATCTCTATATGTTTTTTTAGTCTTTTTAAACAAAATATCGATATTTCGATAAATTAATATTCGGATATTGATGCTCATTTTTCCTATCGATTACAACAATAGGAAATATCGAAATAAATATGTACTGATCAGAATATAATATCGATATTCTGTTTTTAAATTTTCTTTAGTAAAAAAATTATATTTTAGTTTATATTTGTTATGTTTATGATAGGGTTATCGTGGTGTAGCTTTGTTTCATAGTTATTAAGAGTTTCTTATGTATTTTGATTACGCATGACATAAAATAAGTCTTCCTAAGTCTTGCTATGTTATCATTTTATAATTATTATTACTTTAATTAGTTAAATTTTCGATATCGAAATTTCGATATTTTAGTTCCGATATAATATAGATATTTCTCTTTATAATATATCTATAATCCGATATTTTTCTTTCGATATCCGATCCCTAGGGTCGTACCCTGTAGATACCCCTCCTCCGTATGTCAAAAAGAAGCCGGAAGGGGATAATAAAAAAAAAAAAAAAATTCAATGAAAATTCTATGTTCAAGGTTCTTATTCTTAGTCAGTTCTAGGAACTTAAACTTAAATCAGCATCATTAAATTTTTAATTTACATAATATAAGTGAAAATTTATTTAAATTATAAGTATCTTTTTTAAATATTTATTTATTGCTATTTACAACTGTACATTATAATACATTTAGTAAATTTGATCTAAGTTAAATTGGAGTGTTAAAGGCGTGTAGAGAAACTACCCATTGGTAGCACTCTAATGACATTTTACATTAGCTGGTCTCGTGGCCATCTTTTTTTCAGGCACCTCGGAGGATTGTCAGGAATGGAAGAGGATGCAAGATTAGAAACTAGGGGGTTTGAGTGGTTAGAGAGTTTATAATGGAAGGAGTGATATCTGGTTCGGGCTAGATCGATTACATAGGGAACATTAAGGTCTTTATGTATGATTTTATTTGTGACAAAGTAAGGAGCATTGAGGATTTTACGAAGGATTTTGGATTGTAAGGATTGAATACGAGAGGAATTCGAAGGTTTAGTGGAGGCCCAAAGCTCAACTCCATATGTCCAGATTGGCCTTATTACAGTCATGTAGATCAGTCTTTTGTAATGTGCTGGAAGTTTGTCTAGTAAGTGCTGTAATAGTCGAAATCGACGTGCAGTTTCCTGTCGTATCAGTCTGGTGTGAGGATTTCTGGTTAATCGCTTGTCCAAATGTAGTCCAAGGTAGGGGATCTGTTCGACAGGGGTAAGAGTAACATCGTTAAATGAAACTGTAGGGCAGTAAGTAGGTTTACGACGAAGGGTAAAGGTGATTTGATGGGATTTGTTGGAATTTATCTTAATCCTCCAATTACCACACTAATCTTCGAGGGCTGTGGGGATTGGAGATTTTGGGATACAATTAATGGGTTATTATTAACAGCGAGCACACATGTGTCATCGGCATACAAGGTGAGGATAGTGTTTGGATTGGTTGGAATGTCAGCTATATAGACGGTGTACAGGATGGGACCAAGGATATTACCTTGAGGAACACCAGCGGACTGAGAATAGAGGGATGAATAGGAACCATTGTGGTTTACTTGGAAAAATCTATCAATGAGAAAGGAACGAATGATGAGAAAGTATGTAGGAGATAGGAATTTACGGAGTTTGTAAAGCAGTCCCGGGTGCCAGACTCGATCAAAAGCCTGTTCTACATCGAAAAAACTTCCGCGCAATGTACCGCGAGTTAAGGAACCGGTATTATAAATTTAAACAATTGCCCCTTCCCCAACTGAACCTAAGTCACTTTAGACATATGGTTGCATATGTCCACATTCTCCTTACAATTTTATAGAAAAGAAACTCAATAAAAACAACTAGGTTCAAAGAAGGCCCAGAGACCCTTCTAACAGCCCTTTCAAGCCCTTAGTATCCTATATCAATAGCATGGGCTGACACTTAGGCAGGTACATGCTGTCATCTCACAAAGGACTTGCATCAGTCTAACTATTTTATGTTTTACACATGAAAGTTTCTTTCGTTTCTTCCAATTTCTTGGAAGCCTCACACCCTTCTAGTCCACGCCTATTTCTCCTTCCCAGATATTTACTTCTAATTTCATAGTATCTGATTGGTCCAAACCCCTTCTCCTATTTCACTATTCTTCCTACCCCCTCTTCTTAAGTGTTTATATATATATATATATTTCCTAGACTAGATAGCTAAGTAAGATATAAGTTAGAAGATAGAGACTGAGTAACAGTAACATGTAGTTCTTGTAAATATCTTAGAATAAAGTCATTTTAGTCTTCACTGATTTTTTATGATATGTAACTCGCGCTCCAAAGAAGACGAGACTACGTCCAATACACGATGACATTGCTGGATAGTGGAGTGGGATGTTCGGAATCCAAACTGGTGAACAGGATTGGAATCCAGGATGGGGTATAGGCGTTTCAAAATGAGTTTTTCAAGAATTTTGCCCATATTATAAGTATAAAGTATATAAATCACAAGTAGAAAATATTTTAAACACTTAACTTTCTAAATTAATATTATTTTACACAGGCAATAAAAAAATACTTCTAAACTTTATGAGCTCAAAGAAATAACAGGACAAACTTTATTACAAATCTAAAATAAATCTACATTACAATAAAATAAGGTATATACAAAATACGGTAAAGATTTTTTTTTTTTTTTTTTTGGAATATTTTTTTCTTTAAATCCGTCAAGCTCTCGGAAGAAATAGATAATTGGAGCTTTGCAAACCCACTTTGAAATGAAAGTTCTATCAGATGGTATGTATTGACCAGATCTGTCTCCAGCTCAATCAATTTTCTAGCTGCCTTAAAGAAAAACAAATGTTAAATGAAGACAGACTTAAATGTTTATTATTGATTCAAAGACAAACATTTCCTTGGAAATATAATTGGATAGATAATTCAGTTGAAAATTTTCATGTGTGAAATACTTACACACCCTACGTATTGTATGGGTGGTAAATGAAAGTAATAGAGCTTCCTACAATCCATGTTGTGAAAATTTATTACTTTGTTAACAGATTTTTTAATTTTAAATTGAAATATAGCATTGATAGATGGAAAAATATAATAAGAATTCGAAATAAAACATACTTTATCATATAATAATATACAATAAATGATATATTTATATTATAATGATTACATCAAATATTAAATTTAAATTTAATCAACTTCATAAGTGATTAATAAATTTAAAAGTGCTGAGAAGGATTGTTAGAGATAAATAAAGAAACATTCAAAAGCAAAAAAATTGTTAAGTGGTGGAATTGTCATTTGGAAGACAGCTCAATACTTCCTTTAGTATCACAAATTCTTTTGACGAAAAAAAGAAAATAATAAAAGACTGACCAAGGAATTTTATAATCTGACTTTAGCAAAAAAAGATCCGATTGTGGGAAAAGTTGAAAAGATTTCATGTAAGATATCTGTACCGGAAATATTAAATTAAAAATTCCGATGAGAGGAGGAACGCAATTTAAGTTTCCAAGCATTCGATTGAAGAGCAGTTATCTTGTTAAGTGGTTCAATAAAAGATAGTGTAAATGCAGTTAAAAACCTTTATTAAAGAGAGGCAAACCTTCAAATTCCCGATCCTAAAGCCAATTAAATGTTCCAGCCAATATCGTTCCGGGACTACGTTCTTCAGAAAAACAATTGAACCAACGCTAAGTGCATTCTTGTACAACAGCAGGAAAACATAATGAGGCTTTGTTATGTGGTTAGATATCGTCAATTGAATACAAAATATAATGAGGCTTTGTTATGTGGTTAGATATCGTTAATTGAATGTAAAACATAATGAGGCTTTGTTATGTGGTTAGATATCGTCAATTGAATGTAAAACATAATGCGGCTTTGTTATGTGGTTAGATATCGTTAATTGAATGCAAAATATAATTTAAGTTCCTTTCAGCTTCCTCACTACTCAAGGTTTCATTTAGGGAATAATAAAAATTGTTTTTGGAATGGAAAATTCTCACTAGAATTTTATGTGTACTATGTTAAAGAATAACAATTCTTTTATTGTCATGGGTGGAGTAAAATCAGAACATAAAAGTAATAAAAATAAATAAAAAGTAAAGTTTTCAAAACAATTAATAATTTGTAGCAACGATGTTAATGATGATAACTTTTAAAAAATATTCTATGGAAAACAAGTTAAATAAATTTTAATTTTTCTTCAAATATTTTATTATTGTGTCAATCTAAAGCATTCTTGTTAACGAATCAATGGCTGCACAAATCTATTAGCATTGACTCACTAATGCGTATTTTTGATTCATCTACCTACCTGTAGTAAAATAATACATCATGTCTTAGTTAGCATAAATACAATGAGATTTTAAATCAAAAGTTAAACACTAAATTAAGTCAAGTTATTTTAAGATAAATATGCAATTTCAACATGTACAGAGTCTACAATAAAATATCAATGAAGAAGATATTGATGTGCATGTCCTAAGCAGATGCTACATACACTAATTTAAAATATTTTTTTTTACTTGATTAATTCACAATTGTGAACATATCTTGGTTAAAACAATATAATCATCCAATTAAATAATAATACAAAAACATTAATACACATTTTGAGAAATAAGCGGCTGATAAGGGAAAAAAGGATATAAAGAAATCAAGACTATAGTAAATTTATCAATAATTATTAAAAAAATAATTTTACTATCATTAATTAACTAATTGTTTTATCGTTACCTAATTGTTTACTAAAATTAAAAACATATTATTGAAAATATTATTTTTCACATTTGAATAAAAAAAAATCTCATTATAGGTACTAATGACAAAGATAATTTTGGCAAAATAGATGAATCAAAACCACATTTTAAATTTTTTATAATCTAAGATTATAAACATACTCCATGCTGTAATATAACTATTACTTTGCTACAATGAAATAATTAATGGAATTCAGTAAAAGATGAATACAATTAATGTAACACGAGTAATTCGCGATTTCCTAAGGAATTTAAATATTAAAAATCGTTCTATTTCCCTTCCACGCCGTTTACGTTTCGTTAACATAAAATAATATATTGTCTAAATTAATTTTTATTATACTCATTTTTTTTTTCCGTTTCCATACCTTATATTGTTAAAACTCTAGAACAAATTTTTTGTTAAGAGTGTTAAGAAAGCGGAATGAATAGTAAGAACACAATTCCTTGAAAATGCTCAATTCTCGTCAAAATTGTAAAATAATTCATTAAATTGGTAAAACAAAATAGACAACTTTAGCACTAAGAAAACAACAAATACAATCATAATAATTAATAATCGAAAAGATAAATTTTTGAATCTATGCATTGGGGATATAATGTGCTGTATAATATTCTTAAACATTTCTTGTGTACAAAATCTTCGTTGTTTTATTTGAAAGTAATTTTTTTCATAAAGCAGGTATTACTAAATTTTCTCCAATGATTATATTTCTTTAAAGAAAGAAAAGATTGAATATTATCTTAAATGTGAACGTACCAAAATTTAAAGAAATGTGCACGAAGGGATAGGGAATGGGAAATATAATGTATAGAGTAATTGGACCTCAAGGAAGCAATGAAGCAATTGAAAAATGAGAAAATCAACTTTCCAACCTATATTAACAATTGCATGCTTTTCAATCGTTAATATAGGTTGGAAACTTGGAAACTCTAATACATGGACAGTTGGGAGAAAATTTGTAAACCAGTTAGCAAATTATGAAGCAATAATTTTGACGTATGTTCATTGGTCATTCGCCGGTCAATTGTCACACAATCGACATCAACAATGAAGCTTTTGTTATGATATTTTGTCAAGGTCGATATATCTGGACCGGGTAACGCAAAACTCACCGATAGATTTTACTGCTTCAAAAGCAGTGTCTTTGTGTTTGTTCCTTCGTTAATTTAGAAATTAATGGAAAATTAACATTGATTTTCGATTCCAATCGAACCTATTTGTCTGTAGTTGGAATGAAATGAAACCACAGTAAAAAAGTTACTAGTCGCTTATGAAGTCTGTAAAAAGTTGAACCTATATCTTTACGTTCAAGATTCAAGGAAAATTAATGTAAAAATATTTTTAAAAGCAATCTCGAAAAACATTTTTTTCTGATAGACATAACGAATTAATTATATTGCAATGTTTTTCCACCACCATAAGGACTTGTTAGTCCCACAGTAATATTTTTCAAATCAAATCTTAACTTTTTTCATAAATATCTCGGGAACAAGTTACTACTGTAATCAGGTCTTAGTTGAGAACACATATTATTCCTATTAAATATTTATGACTTTAGTGACATTTCGACATATAGTCCCCATACAACAACAACAAAATGATAATAGTAAAATAAAATAAATAAAACATTAACACTGACAAATGAAAATTGAATAACAGAAAAAAGATATGCAATTTAGAACCTCAGAATTCCGAGTTCATTTTACCATCGTGGTGGTGATTGTTCGCACCATTCCCATGACTTATTGTAGGCCAAAAAAAAAATTTACTAACAATAAATTTGTTAGTATAGTTTAGCTAAGGATTTTTTGAGACGAGTTTTTGATGGGATATTTAAAAATTACTCGTTATTTGAGTATCACTCATAACTATATATTTAACTGTTTGAATGGGCTGAGAAAACCTGGCAAGAACATGAAGTATTATGAAATGAATAGTTTTTTATTCTTGGTCCAAGTTCCTTTAGAACAATCGCGATTTTAAATATATATTGGCAAACAACAATGTGGCCGCACTCAATTATAACTTAAATTATAATCGCACACTGAGTGATTTTTAAGTACAGAAGAAATTATAAATCAATAAATAAGTAAAAAAAGGTAGTTAAATATTTAAAAATAATATATGCTAATGTTCCATATTCATATTATCTGTATTACTATAAAATTGGTTCAGTTTGGAGAAACAAAAGGTGGTTAAACAGCAGTGTTTTAAACAAGCTAAGGGTAGATATATGACGTGTTATTGAGGGAATGGAGTTCCAGTGAAAGGAAGCTCGGGTAAAAAGGTTATGTTCGGTGAGGTGGAGGGTAGATGTCAGATGAACGGGACCGGGTAGTACGGAATCGGATTGAGTATTTGAAATACAGTTTTTGTAAGATACTACTGGAGGGGTGGTATATTATTATTAGGGATTTAATTACTTGGAATAGGAAGGCAACTAGGAAATATATATGAACACTTGAGAAGAGAGGGTAGGAAGAATAGTGAAATAGGAGAAGGGGTTTTGACCAATCGGATAATTTTAGGAGACTAGGTGGGGAAGGTATAGAGCCTATGAGATTTAGAAGTAAATATCTGGAAGGGAGGAAAAGGCGTGGCGAGAAGTTGGGAGGTCAGATTTCTAAGAAAGAGACCATGACCTAAGACTTGTGTGTACTGACTTATGTTAACCATAAAATAGTTTGACTGATGCAAGTCCATTGTTAGATGACAGCATGTACCTGCCTAAGTGTCAGCCCTTACTATTGATATAGGATACTAAGGGCTTGAAAGGGCTGTTAGAATGGTCTCAAGGGTCTTCTGGGAACGTAGTTGTTTTTATTGAGTTTCTTTTCTATAAAATTGTAACGAAATGTGAACACATGGAACCATATGTCTAAAGTGACTGAACCTACAGTTGGGCAAGGGGCAATTGTTTAAATTTATAATACCGGTTCCTTAACTTGCGTATCTCGAAAACAAATCGTATCGAGCAATTAATAAGATGTTTACGTTTAGATTCGAATTCACCCGAGAGTCAATCATAAAATTTAGATTTATTAATAAAATTTATTATTCAATTAGTATAGTAATACAATTCATGTAATTCTAAAAAAAGTAGGCAGTCAGACTATTGCAAAAACAACAGTTTATTATAAATGTTACAGAAGTAGGGTAACATACATCAAAGTAAAAACACTATTATAATTACCTAAAACTATAGAATTTAATGAAAGTCCCTTTCCTTAGTTTTAATGAATCTAACAGTGTACTATGAAAGTCATTAAGTAAATGAAAGTGTATTTTTATAGTATATTAAGGACAAGTTGCTCACTTCAAAAAACAAATAAGCATTTATTGTAAACAGCCTTAATACCTAAACTAACATATTTAGGAAAAAAGTGTAGTAAGATTTAAGTATAGCCTTCCAGGAAGGAATTGATTGCTTGCCACTCAACAGAGCTCATTTGTAGTAGATCCATCAGTTTCATTAACAGTAAAATAATATCACTTCTGTATTATTGTGTCTCATCAAACATTTATAATCACAAAATCAAATGTCTAATAAAGGTTAAATCAAACTAAATTTGCTATGATATTATGATGCTTCAACCTCGGGTAGGATTAGTTATTTCGCTTCATAATACGCATTCTAGTAACCTAATTATCCAAAATCGGGTTTTTCTAAAAACTATGCATTCTAAATTTTTGTTAGCAACACGGAATACATTTTTAGACTGAATCTACTTTTTAACAAGTAAAAGGGAATGTCATATTCTCTTTAACGCAAAAATAAAAATCCGTCTATAGTCAATATTTAGATATTTTCAATTCAGACTAAAGGGGTAGTGTTAGAAAGGTGTGGTATGCACCAAATCCGCGAAAATTCAAACTTAAATAATAGGTTAGTAATGGTTCGATGTATGCCAGCTGGGACAACTATAAACTCGAGAATCATCAGATCGTTACCGGGTTCACACAGTTCATTGGCACTCAGAGCATTTGGGCCTTTGGCGATTCGACTTTGACGAGGAGGTGAAAAAAGACCTTCGAAATTTCTCAAGGGCGCATGGTTGAGAACTGGTATGACATATGTAATCAAAAGCTGTCACAGCGTCTTCACAAATATATCAATTGAAGAGGGGAATATGTTGAAAATTTTACAAGTGTACAATCTCCAAAATTGTGTAAAAATTATAGAATATAATTTATTATTTATTTATTAATAAAAAAAATAGGAAGCCTTAATTTTATGATAATCCTTGAATAACAATTTAATAATAGTAAGTGGGCATAAACAAAATTATTATCCAGAGCGTCCATTATACAAGTATCAATTGTTTATATGTTCTACTACTTTCAAAATATAGCTAAATTAGGTATACCAAAAGAGTGGAGATGATTTGTGCCGCGTTGCAGCTACCCTCTTGCATACTAACGGCTTTACATAACTCTGCCGCAAAATTTAATGTCTTTTCAATTTGAATATAATTTCTTTAGCAAGTACAGAGTCATCCATAAAAACATAAAAAAAACTATAAATAAATGTTAGCTAATCTGACATGGTAAAGGATATTTTTTCTAGATAAATGGATGGTATCGGAGTGACGGGAAAATTGATAAAGAAAGTTGATAAATTTCGTTGTTTTTGCACAACATCCAAATATGGCAGTCAAAGAACGTGGCAGAAAAAATTGTAAACTTCCAAGTCGATTCCCAAAAAACCTATAGAACCTTAGGAAACTCAGTTACTTGGATTTTGTCCACATGCAACTGACATTCGACAGAAGAAATTTCTGTCTTGGTTTATGGCAGTTATGAAAATACAACTAGGTGACGGGAGCCTATGCGATGTAGAGAAACGCCTTTGACGCTACACTACAAAGATCCCTTGTGACCAGCACTATCAAGCTACAGTGTGTCGCATTAGGCTACGCATTGTGGAGCGTAGTTTTCCTCACAATCTCGCCCAGTAGACGCGTATATTTTATTTTATATATTGATATATTCTGCTTTAAACTACTGTAAAACTAAGTTGTAATGATTGATTCGAAAATTACGAAAGAAGTTTTTCTATGTGAAAAATATAGAAATAAAATGCATGTTATTGAGGTAAAAGTGTTATAATAAAATAAATAGCAACGGTGAAAATAATGATGGAACTAAGAAAGTTTGAGCTTGGAATATTTACCGCCCGTTACTTGCGATGTTTGTGTGGATACTTTTTATAAAAATGGATGTTAATGTGTTCCTCTTATATTTAATTACTTGTTATTTGTATACATATTTGTACCCAAGTTATGTATCATTTCTTTCGTTGTATTGTATTGGAAGGAGTATCTATAATATTTATATAAAATCATTAACTTCACTTAATGTGTAGTATAGTAGTATCATAACGTTTCTAAGTTATAGTAGAACAAGGCCTCAATACAACCTTAATCCTAACTCACTTTGTAAATAAGCACTGATAATGCATATAGGAGCATTACAGAGAGATAAAGGCCGTATCATTCTAGTAAGCGTGCTTAATAATTCTGTTCCCAGATATATAATAATTCTTTCAGTTCAAGTGCTCGTAAGTGGTGCCGAGATCCGGAAACTCTGTTCACTGATTGAAGATTTTTTTTTTTTTAACTCGTCTCTCATCAAGAATTTTTTTTCTCTATTTTCCTCTGGCTTTCTTTTCTTTTATTTCTCCTATTGTCACTTTTATTTTTTACTAAACAAAATGGTTAATGATGATGGTCAACCAGAACCACAGCCCGCAGTGAAGCCACCAGTTCTACAGATCCCGGTGGCGCAACCGGCTCCCGGAGTTCCTGCGGCCCCGTTAGTAGCGGTTCTGGTGCTACCCCCGCTACCAGAGACTCGCGGCTGCTCACGTCAATAGGTTGGCTAAAATGAAAGTGAGAGCTGTAACCTCTCAGGATATTAGAAAACCCATCTCAGACCTGGAGCGGCGAAATCAGTGAGTTAAATCACTTTATTAGAGAAGAGAAAGCACGGCCAGTCTAACGGACAATACGCAGCCATCTGTTTAATCTGGCCACAGAAAAGATGAGAGAGACTCTTGAAGCGGATGTAGTCAGTTGGAGGATGAATTGACTACATAATGAAGGTGCAACTGGCTAAGGAGACAAATAAAAGGGAAGTTTTACCCTGGGACCGCACTTATGTGGAATGTGCTCAAGACATGATCGACGCCAGCGCTAGAGAGGTGGATGGATGTCGATGATGGAGTGGAACAGAGTACCGTACCACCGCACAAGGAATCCGTCAACAACATGGAAGAGAAAAGAACCCAGGGATAGTGGACAAGAAGAAGACAAGAAGAGCCCTGTCTGGGCCAGTGACCTGGTGGCCCAATGCCCCCGCACTAAATGCTTTGAGTGCGGCAATGAAGGGCATATAGCACGACCGGTCCCTTATATGTACAGAAGGACTGAGACGGGACCAGGAGAACCGATGGAAATAAATTTCCAGCGGATATGGCGGAGAAGACGAGAGGACTATAGAACTAGTGAGTCCTCTAGTGAAACCTCAGAGGCATCAGAAGCCTCAGGAACTATCCTGAGCCAAAAGGCGCTGAGGAAGCTGTGCGGAAGAGAGAGAGAATTGCAGATAGATATTCAGGTATGTCAATGTCTGTTAATCAACCTGGGTGGGCCCTGTAAAGTAGAGGGGGGGGCGGATATGGAATTAGGTAGTTGGGGGATAGAGGGAGAGACATTACGGGTCCACATCGTGAAAAAGATGCCCCGCGAATATGAGGCCATTATGGGGTGTGATCTGCTGGGAAAAGCTGGGGCGCGGATTAGGAACACCAAGGGTCTATGAAAAATTCGGTTAGGGAAGTGCAGTTATAGCTGTAAAGAAATTCGCCTAGAGGGGAGGAAAAGGATAGCTGCAATACAGGGAGGGGGGAGTTGGAGACAGGAAATTAAGAGGAAATACTCAGATATTTTCTTTAAAGAGGGAGACTTGTTGGAGGTGACAGGACAAACCATGCATGAAATTCCCTTGAAACAGGAGAAAGAAAGAAAGGCGGTACCTGCATGCATTGAGGCAGCACATTCGAGAAGGATTTGGTATCATTGTTGACAGTACGTCACCCTACAACAACCCTCTGTGGGTAGTGCGGAAGAAAAGCGCACCAGGAGATAAGGGAGAGCGTTATGGGTGGTGATTGATAACCAAAGCCTCAACGACAATACGGTGGACGAAAAGTATTCCGTACCAAGATTAGAAGATATTCTGGATAGACTAGGTGGGGCGACATTCTTCAGTACTCAGGATTTGAAAGCCGGGTATCATCAAATAAAAATGCACCCGGAAGACCAGCATAAAACGGCCTTAACAATCGAAAGGGGGCATTGCGAATTCACAAGGATGTCCTTCGGTCTGAAAAATGGAAATTCAGTGGCTGATGGACGAGTTTTTGTAAGGAATCGATGAGTTCATGTGCCAGGTGTACATAAACCATTTTCTAGTGTCCAGCAAAACCGATGAAGAGCATGTGTCCCACTTGCATATAGTGTTCCAACAGATTGGAAATTCGGGTTGAAGTTGTCTGCAGAGAAGTCAATACTGGGACAAACCTAAATAAATTTTTTAGGGCACACTATTTCCAAACAGGGAGTCCAGCCTGATGCGAATAAGGTAGAGGCGATCCGGAAGATGGCGATACTAAAAGACGTGAGGGGAATAAGAAGGATATTAGGCGCCCTACATTATTACAGGCGTTTCGTATCCACCATGGCGAAATTCCTGGTACCTTTAAACAACTTACTGAAAAAGGGCACTAGGGTAGTCGTGACACCGGATATGGTTGAGAACATTAGGAAATGCATGGAGAAACTTCAGCGGGAACCGGTCCTCGCAATCCCAGATTTCAGCGCCCTTTTACCATCACTACGGACTCAAACGAGTATACGTTGGGGACGGGGTATTATAACAGGAGGGTGGGGGCGGAGAAAGACCGGTGGCGTACGCTAGCCGACGACTGACCGACGCAGAAACGAGATATAGTGTACTGGAGAGAGAATTATTAGGAATCGTTTGGGCTGTAGAACACTTTCGCCCCTATGTCTTTGGGAGAAGATTTCGGGTGCTTACCGACCATAGGCCACTTCAGTGGGTTGGGAGGTTAAAGGAATCCTGGGTTAGAGTGACCCACTGGAAGGAGCTCCTCAGCCAATACAACATTGAAATCCAATACAAGCCAAGAAAGGAGAATGTGACAGCCGATCGGCTGTCTTGGGCATCACTATAAATGCAATAGAAGAGGAGGAACCACACGCGTCTGGAGACGTACGCCAGTTATTGAGAGAATGGACGCCCGAAGAGGAGGAAACGCAAAGTACACCGGGGCGCTACCACGAAACACCATCCGGAAATGAAAATTCGACCGAGGGAAGACCGATATGGAGCAGATCGATGAAATAATAAATAAAAATACACACCAAATCATCAGGAAGACGGCACACCAAAATATCAACGTCGGCGGGGTTGATGAAGATGGATTTCGTCAATTACGGGAAGAAATCAATTACCACTATCTGGTCGACACCGGGGGTCAGGGATGATCAAATTAGCCGGGCGCTTAAAGATGCATCAGGCAGGGAGGACTTACCACTTATACGTTTGAAACGGAGTGGTATGGGAGTAGAATCGGCGACTCTGGAGAGGGAAACAAATAGGCGTGGACCGAATCTTCATTCGTTGTACGACGATGGTGGAAACCCTCCGAGATGAGGAGAAACAGAATGAGGTCTCCCTGGCGTACCATAGGGGAAGACCAATCACCGCGGCCTAGACGAGACCTACCAAGCTCTTCGTTGAAAGTACTTCTGGTGAGGGATGCGGAAAACTATTCAGAAAACCATTGGGAAATGCGACGTATGCCTGAGCATCAAGTATGACAGACACCCGCCTAAGGCAACGTCCACCGCGAATACACCACTCTTAGACATGCAGATCGACACCTTCACCTGGAGAGGCTACAAGTGGGTTACCATGTTCAATCTTTTCAGTAAAGCGTCTATGGCTCACCTGATGGAAGTTAAATCAGCGGAGGCGGTGCTAGCTCTGTGTGTACGGTTCCAGTTTTACGGAATCCCAGAACGGATCTCGTCGAGAGTTTGATAATGCCAACGTTAGGAAAGAAATGAAGGTCCTTAAGGTTCAATGGCATCTGAACACTCCTGGTCATCCTAAAAGTAAGGTATAGAGTATAGAGCGGCTCCACAGTACTCTAAGCGATCACCTGAGGGTTTACCAACTGGAAAAGGGCCTGGATCCAGATGCAGCTATGGTGAGAGCGATAGCGGCCTACAACCACTCCGTTCACACGGTTAACGGGGTTCTTTCCCGTCGAAATTCTTTTTGGTCTCCGAGGGCGAACGCGAGATTATAGAAACAAAGCGGTTAATGGGGTGGAAATTATCGGCAATGGGGGTGGCGCTCCAAAAAACGTGGGGCAAGGTAAGAGAGAAGATAGAGAAGGAAAAGTCCAAACGCATGGCGCGCTATAACACGGGCTTACGGGACATAGTGGGGAAAATTTACATCGGGACCATTGTGACCCGTAGTGAGCTCCAACAGGTGTAAGGAGCCTGAAAGATATGAGGGATCATTCAGGGTGATTACCATTAGAGAGCATAATATTATAATTATAGAGAGTGTTAAAGAACCCAGGAAACGAATGCGTCTAGCCTCAGGAAAACATACCATACTTCCTATCAAAATTTCAGCCTTAAGCATTTATGATATATAAGACGACAAATTTTGCTATTAAAAATAAAAATTTCACACATAATGCAGCCGTTTTCAAGCGACTGGCTGGAGTATTGTATTCAGATATGCATTATCAATATTGCTGATACGGCCCCCGTCAGTAACAGCTGAAAAAATAATTATACACAATTTATTGCCCCAGAGATAACCCAGCTCTAGGTAGTTTTAATTGTTCAATGTAAATCGTCCTCCGGTAATAAAGTTATATAATACAAAGAAACAATGAAATGTGGATAATTTAATTGAATAATAATAATTTAAAAATTAAAGTTATGGAAAGAAAATATATATAACTAATGTAATATGAAAGTAAAAAAAAAAAGAAGAATAAAGATACAAAATATAAAGTTAAGGCAAAGAAGTAATTAGAAAATATGACAATAATAATATATATGGTAAACAAAACTAATAACGTGGGAAAGGAAGAATAAGAAAAAGAATAGAAAAGGAGAAGGGATTGATGAAAATATAAGAAAAAAGAGAACCAAACATACCTGGATTGAAAGACGACTGCATCCAAGTAAAGGTCAGCAGAGCTGGTGACAAGATTTTGAGTTAAAAAGTACGTTAAAAGAGATCTCGAAACTACAGGAAGATAAAGAATATGTTTCAAGTTACATAGAAGCATACTAATAAGAATTTCAGAATATTTAAAAGGAAACGTAAAAAAGGGTGACGAAAAATGATGTAGAAATATTAAAGAACGTAAACTATGGGAGAAAAAAACAAAACAACCATTGTGACTTTTTCAGTAAATTAACTATTTGGGTATAGTACTATATGTAACGAAAATTTCTGTTTATTGGTTTTTAAATTGGCGTTAGGAGGTTGGAGTTGAAAATAGAAGCTATATCAGATGATATTACGCCTTATGAGCAATGGAGTATCGAGCTGTTATCAAAATTAAAGGAATGCTTTAATGCTTTCCTTCATGAAGGCTAGAAACTTTGCCTCTAATAAAAAAGTTTTTTTAACTTATATATGTTATTCTGCAAGTGCACCCCCAACCATATTATCCACGGTCGACTATCTTCTCATCATTATCATTTGTAGTATTTATACTTTTACTAATAACCAATTCATTGCCACACTATTATTAGTTTGTTTTGAGTCGATATCTATTATTAAAAATATTTATTACAACGTTTATTATATTAAACTTTATGTTATTTGTATATAACTTATATACATAAAACTTTAAACACAAATGAAGTTATTTATAGAAATAACAATGCACTTCCTGGATCAGAAATTATTATTAAAATTACTCAAATAAAGAAAACTTATAAATTTTGTTATTGATTGATTGAAGAAGATGGTCGGGGAGAGCAATATATTTATTTATGCCGACGTTTTTGGTATTTTCTAAGTAAATTAAATAAAACTTAATTAACTTGTAAAATATGAAAATTTAACAAGTGAAATTATTAACCTCCATTTATAATAGTATATTAAGCTGTGGCTTGATATGAACAGAACTGATAGCTGGGGGAAGAGGAGGAGACAGCACAATTAACAGCTAAAAGCCTGTCATTGCTTTCATGTTGCTTATTGAGGCACAGACGGGTACAATTGTTCCTTCTCATGCCAACAATAAATACATCAATGAATATTAATGCTGACAGTAGACTTAATCAAGGTATAGAAGTAAGAGACAGTAAATTATTGCCTTAATATGAACCGATCTTTCTATCTGAAATTAAGGACTAGAACAAGGAGACTGTCAATCAAAATCAATCTCCTAAAAGAAATGTACAATAATATCCCAAAAATGGCTATTGACCTGGCTCCCATGGTTAAATAATATTAATGATCCAAATGTTAGTAAAACATCACAACGTTCACTATTCTGTGGTGGAAATAATCCTTGCTTTTCGGATGACTCCTTCTTAAGTTCACAATGATAAGTTGAATAAAAAACTCCTTTTTTCTTGTTCTCCATGGATGTCATAACAATAGTCAAAAGTTCAATTATCCTTGTGAAAACCATGAGAAAACGAAAACAATTATTTATAAGACAAGTTTACGCGTTGTTCGTAAACCATTACCTTCTACAACTTGTTAAATGGTAGTTGTTAATATTTATTAATCTTTTCAATGGTATGATATATTATACATCTACATTACTATTATTGATACCGGATATTTTTTCCAACTTTGAAAATATTTTAAAGATTTAAATGAATTAAAGATTCATTAACATAGAAGATGCTAATTTGAAACGCGGCATTCAGGGCGTGCAAAATTATTAGATTAATATGATATTCTAGATCATTGAATTTGGCATTGATATAGGTTGAATTTTAAAATGTTTAGAGCCGTTTTATATAAAATTATAAGCATAAAATCTATGATATTATATTAGTAACTATATTTCAGCAAAAAAGTTACTGAATTATCACATGCATATACTTACTAATAGTAGGTTTTAGTTCCGAGAATCTTTGCGTTTTTGAGCGAGACTGTTCACGTCCACACACACACCCGTGTGGAGTAGTAAGTCTCCCATCGGGCGCTTCCCCAGGTGGCGGATAGGGGAATTCTCACTAGATATGGAGGGAACCAGGGAAATATACCCGGGGTTGACCAAGACTAAATTCAAATCCAGGCGCGATGGTTCCCAGAATAGGCGGCGTACTGGTCAACATCTGTTCTTCAGGTTAGAGGCTGCTGTTTCAAAACCTGGCAGGAGGTATAAAATGCAATAATACTCTGAAGTCACAAATGATGGAAGATAATGTTACTTGTACTACGGTGCAGAGGCACGGTACCCCAGTAACGGCGTCGATAGAGAATGCGAAAGCGAGTTCCCCGGCGTCGTCAACATACGATCGCAGTGCTGCAATAGTGGGATACTTGGCCATTGTAGCATCTAATACCACAAGACTAACCACTACAGAGGCGATGTAAAATCTTGGGAACAAGATTAAACAGCTTCTCTGCTTCATTCGCACTAAGAACAAAGTCCAAGGTAAAATAAGAAATTATGTATGCGAAATCCAACTATACTTTGAAAAGCTGGAAACAGCTGCACTCCCCATCGAAACTGCAGATGGTCACGCCCAAAGAAAGGAATTTAGTCCACCGAGGAAGAATGCTGTTGAATCAGAGGGGACAGTAACCACACCTTCTTTGGCGGGCGATAAAAAGAAGAACAAGAAGAAAACCGCACAACCCAATGCACAAGTTGAGCATCATAATGTAGATTGCCCTTTAGAGATCTAATTCAGTTCAACGTGGAGAACAACAGGAAGAGCAATGACAAGCCATGACTGATACCAGTCCTACTCAGAAGTCCTGCGAAAGGTGAGAGAAGATCCGGCGATGGTGTAAATGGTCACTTCAATCACAAAGGTCATAAAGGCGACCTGTTACTCCAATTGGACCGTAAAAAAGAGCAATCTCTTGCTGTACTAAAAAGCTCACTGGAGGGTGTACTTGGCGAAGGGACAGAGGTACGGACTTGGACGGAGGAGTACCTTTTCCAGCTGCGAGATTTGGATGATCTCACCACCAAAGAGGAGGTCTGCAACCTCAAGGCCTTCAAACCTCTCCTCGGTGAAGATTCAGTGCCCATCACAGCAGTAAAATCCATCCACAAATCCTAGGGAGGTACGTAAACGGCGGTCATTTCACTTCCGTTTCTCTAGGCTAGGAAGATTATGGCTCAAGGAAAGGTCCGAGTAGGGCTGGTTGTTAGCCGCATACGTGAGAGACTCAGAGTTCTAAAGAGTTTCGGTTGCTGGGAATATGAACACAAAGCTCGGAAATGTGTTAGAAAGGATAAATCTCCCCATGTCGAAACTGTGGTAAACTAGTTCACAGAGCTAGTGATTGTGACCAGAAACCTCAAAGCGCATTATGTGCGAGAAATGGAGATGCTGACCACCCCAGCGGAAGTAGTAAGTGCCATGCTTTCCGTTCAGCATTGAAAACAATGACGCACATCCAACAACATCGTAGATGAGGATACTCCAGTTGAATCTGAACCACTGCGAAGCTGCTCAAGATCTCCTTTACCAAACAGTACGGGAACAGCACATTGACGTCGCTATTCTCTGCGAACAATATGAAAATCTGGATGGCAACTTGTGGGTATCCGATGTCAGTGGTAAAGCTATTTGGGCCTGTAATTCTCAAGCTATTCAGGAAGTGAATACTGCATCGCACTCTGGCTTTGTATGGGCGAATATCAACGACGTATACATCTTTAGCTGTTACGCCTATCCCAGTGTTACAATCGAAGACTTTGTTGAATTTGTTGGATAGCATTGTCTTAGAGGCTGGTTGTCATAATCAAGCTATCATAGCTGGTGATTTCAACGAATGGGCAACTGAATGGGGAAGAAGAATAACGAATCGACGTGGTGAAGTTCTCCAAGAAGCTTTCGCACAACTAAGTGATATGATCCTTATGAACACCGGAACAAATCAGACGTTCACAAGAGCAGGATGATCATCTATCATCGATTTGACGTATGTCAGTGGACGTATGCATCGGATCGCTACTTGGAATGTTTGTAGATTTTATACAAACAGTGTATATTGATTAAACTGGATAAGCCTATATGAGAGAAGAGTTGTCGATGGAGAATCATTGGCTAAAGCACGAAAAGTTTTGATGACGCTTCATTCACATTAATGCTAGAAGCTGAGTGTGAATTGAAAGGGTCAGCCAAGGTAATGGCGCATATACCTCTTTTATATCTGGGGCTTGTGATGCAGCTATGAGCCATTCAAACCCTGGCAAAGATCATTATCAAGTGTACTGGTGGACGAATACTATTGCCGATCTTCGACGTTGTTGCAACCCAGCGAGCGAGACGTCTTCTGGAGTTTTCTGTGTTTGAGGAAGAGTTCAAGAGAGCTAGAGGGAACCTCCGACAAGCCATTAAAGAGAGCAAATAGCTCAGGCTACAAGAGTTCACGGAGGGAGTTAATGGCCTCTCGAGGGCTCAATATGGATTTCGTAAAGAGCGATTCACGGTAGATACTGTTGCATTGGTAGTCGAGGTAGCTCGTACAGCAATTGTAGGAGCAAGGAGAGGTGTTAAGTGTTATGCAGCAATCATTACTAGACGTTAAAAATGCATTTATCGCAGCAAGTTGGACCTGTATAACAGATCCCCTATGGACAATGGCGGTGCCAGTCTTATGAGAGTTCTCACAGACTACTTCAAAGATAGAGTTCTGTTTTATCTTCGAGATATTGGCCAAAGCAGATAGGAGGTAAGTACCACAGGGCTCCACAGTAGGGCCTCTTCTGTGGAACGTCATGTACGACGCAATCTTCAAATTGAAATACCGGAGGAAGCCACAGTTGTGGGATTCGCAGATGACGTTGCAATGGTAGTGGCGGCGAAGAACTTGGAACAAGTTACCCTCACCGCAAACCAGGCTGTTGGTATGGTCCGAGATTAGCTGTTGGGTTAGAGGCACACCGGAACCCGGTTTAGCTGTTGGGCCTCTTACTTGCAGATCATAAGAACCAAGGTTCTCATAGTCACGGTGGGCAGGCACGAAATTCGTTCTCAGCCTTGCTTAAAATACCTAGGAGTCATGATTGAGCTCGTCTTCAGTTTAATGTTCACACGGAATATTTCAGCGTTAAATCTGCTAACGTAACATCATTATTTCCACGCCTTATGCCGAACGTTGGAGGTCCTAGGGATAGCCCGGAAGGCTTCTTGCAACTGTTGTCTCCTCAATTATGTTATGTGTAGCACCGATTTGGAAAAAAGCGATGGTTCCAAAATCATACAGGAGACAGATGGTTACCGTTTATCGTAATTTCCTTAAGGACAACTTAAGTGCTTTGAGAACTGTTTCCACTGAAGCGGTGAGCGTGATCGCCAGAATGCTGCCTTTTAAACATCCTACTGAAGAAAGTAGCAGGCACTAGGGACAACGTTTTAACAGAAGAGGAACGGTAAATAACCATCAGTCAGTGGCAACAGCGTTGGGTGGCTGCAAATTCCGGGAGATGGACTTGCAGGTAGATACCCGATGTTGGCTTGTGGTATGGTCGCCAACATGGTAAGGTAGATTTTACGTAACCCATTCACGGGACAAGGATGCCTTAAAGCCTATATATATATATATATATATAACTTACGAGCACTTAGGCTGAATAGCTTGAAGAAAGAGAGAAAGAGGGAACAGAATTAAACTGCACGCTTACTAGAAAGATACTGGTTTATTATCTCTGTGATGCTATAGACATTATTAAGGTTTATTTACATGAGGAGTTAGGATTATTGTTGTATACAGGCCTTGCCCAACCATAACTTATATATATATATAACTTACGAGCACTTAGACTGAATAGCTTGAAGAAAGAGAGAAAGAGGGAACAGAATTAAACTGCACGCTTACTAGAAAGATACTGGTTTATTATCTCTGTGATGCTATAGACATTATTAAGGTTTATTTACATGAGGAGTTAGGATTATTGTTGTATACAGGCCTAGCCCAACCATAACTTATATATGTATATATTTGGAATTCTTTGTGGAATCCGGCGGAACTATAAGGGCACTGCGGCGGACGGTGAAGGGATAAGCAACAATCATGTCACAAGGAAAAAACTATGGGAAAAAGTCTGGGGAAAATTGGAAAGGGAAAAAAGCCAGGAGAGTAGCTCGGGAGAATTTAAACCTCAGAGATAGGAAGGGAATGATAAAAATTGGGACAATTGTATATAGAAAGTTAGGATCAAACAGGGGTTAAGGAGATACAGCGTTGTTGTTGATCAAGTAGGTATGACTGGTGATCGAGTAGAGATGTATACATAGAGGGACGGAACACTACAAAAGTCAGTCTTTGAGTAACAAGCGTGTTGGTCATTTCAATCTTTTCTCTTTTTCATTGTTTAAGCTCACAAACGTTTAACTTATATATACATACATGAATCAATAAATTTAATATAAATACAGTTTAAATTTTTTTAAAAAATGGTCTAAACTTCCAATCCATTACAAAAGAATGATCTACATGACTGTTATAAGGCCTATCTGGACATACGGAGTTGAGCTATGGGGCTCAACTAAACCATCGAATTACTCCCGAATCCAATCCTTACAGTCAAAAATCCTTCGTAAAATCCTTAATGCTCCTTACTTTGTCACAAATCAAATCATTCATCAGGACCTCATTGTCCCATATGTTGCCGATTTGGCCAGAACCAGATACCAATCCTTCCATGATAAACTTCCCAACCACTCAAACCAACTTCTCCTTCATTACCTAATAATCCTCCTAGGCACCTGAAAAGAAGATGGCCTCGAGATCTTCTCGTTTAGAAAATTTTTGGAGTTCAATCAATGGATAGGTTCTCCACATGTTTGTATCATGCCATAATATCACTTACAGCAAATTTACTTGATGTGTATATAAGTATACAGTTGTTAATAACCATAAATAATTTTAAAAAATAAAAACTTTTAAAAAAGGTATATACGGTTGACACAAGATATGGTGGCGTTAAACTTTGGACTGCTGGTGTATATAATAAAGTTTTGAATCTTGAATCTACCATACTTTTAGGTCTAAAGCATAACATAATTTTTTCATTGAGTGATAATTTGAATAAATTACATATATCTGAAATAAAAATATAAGGAAAAATGATTGTCCAGCCTTGTTCAATGTTTTTAAACTTTCGTGAAATGACAAGGCACCCCCTAAGAAAAGACTTATGATTAATGAAGAAAAGTAAGTAACTATTCCTCCAAGTCCCTTATGACTCAGACATTTGTGACCATTGGAAGATTAGTTAGCCAATGGCAACATTGGTTACAATTAGCCGTCATGAGGGTTGACCCTCTGTGAAGTATGTAAGGCTGTAGAGCTCCCCACCATCTATACAATTGCCCTGACCCCTACTGTATTATTCCCCCGGGTGTACTCCAGCTCTATGATCTGGGGTGGCCTAACTCCACTGACAATAATGGTCCTTTCTGATTTACATCGTTAGACTTGGATTGGAATTTGAAGTGAAAAATGTCTATTTGTACTGAGCCTCAGCAGTGGCTGGTGTTCCCAGGGAACGTGGTAATTTAGTCTCAGCTATTACCATTATACACTTTAATAATATTTCACTTATGTTATTCTTACCCCTGTCGACCAGACCCGCTGCCTGGGACTACATTCGGACAAACGAATAACTTGGAATCCTCAAGGAAACTCAAAAGACAGGAAACTGTACGTCCATTCTAAATTTTACAACGCTAGGTCAATGGTCCAAGCTTCTAATGTTTAATATAGATCCTGGAAAGGAATAAATATACTGGCTCACTAATTATTTTATCTAGCTAGAATATCTTAGACATGTTTTTCAAGGTGGTCTCACTCAGCTAAATGAAAAGTTTATGGTATGCCGAATTTTTTTTTTTGTTTCTTACGGAACACCAAAATGCTTTGACTGTGAATGATATTCTTATAATACTTTTTTTATTTTGTAGTTATCCTTTTAAACAAACTTGTTTCCATTTTTGTGAGTTGAAAGGATTCTTATAGCCATATTATTAATCAGCAAACAAACTTACACATACAAATAAAAAGTTGGATTAATCTCGTGAGTTAATATTTTTATTTTCTCTAACCTGTATGTAAATATATAGTGAGAGAAAGTATTGCCTTAGTGAAATATAGGTGTGTGCTTATGTGTTTTTTTTCACGAGGGTCGGTGGAAATCTTCGGATAGACCTTTACCTATCCGTGTGTGGGATTTTTACCCACTACAACCACCTCCCTGCACCTGTTAATTCCTCTCCACGGGACCGCCGTTATGCATTACTTCATGGAGGGAAATGACCGAGTGCCGCCTCATTTATCTCTTCGCATGAGTTTCTTGTTTTCCCTGCTAGTCGCACCTTCTGGCCCTTTCCTCCGCTCTCAACCTCTTAAGGACGACTGTGGCGAATCTCTTATGCTAGTCTGAGCACAACATAAGGCTCACTAAGTTTTCTGGTGTGATGCGTCCTCCACTCACTCTCCCTAATTTGCCAAACGAAAAATGTGTACACCGCTGTTTCCTAGACAGTCTGACAAACAGGGAATT
>NW_027110312.1:68646-74001 GCF_000696795.3 Halyomorpha halys
AAGTTTAGACCATTTTTTAAAAAAATTTAAACTGTATTTATATTAAATTTATTGATTCATGTATGTATATATAAGTTAAACGTTTGTGAGCTTAAACAATGAAAAAGAGAAAAGATTGAAATGACCAACACGCTTGTTACTCAAAGACTGACTTTTGTAGTGTTCCGTCCCTCTATGTATACATCTCTACTCGATCACCAGTCATACCTACTTGATCAACAACAACGCTGTATCTCCTTAACCCCTGTTTGATCCTAACTTTCTATATACAATTGTCCCAATTTTTATCATTCCCTTCCTATCTCTGAGGTTTAAATTCTCCCGAGCTACTCTCCTGGCTTTTTTCCCTCTCCAATTTTCCCCAGACTTTTTCCCATAGTTTTTTCCTTGTGACATGATTGTTGCTTATCCCTTCACCGTCCGCCGCAGTGCCCTTATAGTTCCGCCGGATTCCACAAAGCCCGAAACTCTCAAACGGCGAAAACCCCGTAACGGTGTGCACCGAATAATTGTATGCCGCAATTGCCTTAGGCATTGCCACGTCTGGTTCCAGCCCTTGGTCTGCCGGGTACAATCGAAGGTAATCGCTCAGCGTTCTGTAAACCCGCTCTACGTCTCCTCTACTTTCGGGGTGCCCTGGTGTGTTGAGGTGCCATATCACATCCAAGTGCTTCATTTCCTTTCGTATCAAAGAGTTTTCAAATTCTCTTCCACCATCCGATGAAATGCGTTCCGGAACTCCCTAGAACTGAAACCACAAGCGGAGAGCTACCAATATTGCTTACGAAGACCTATCTTGCACCTGTTGACCCATGGCCGCCTTACTGAAGAGGTCAATCATGATCACCCATTTGTACCCCTTCCATGTGAATGTGTCGATTTGTAAATCTTTGATTGGTGCATCTGTGATAGGTGTCTTCTCCTGTCCTCTTTTAGGCGGATGTGTGTCGCACTTAGTGCGTAGACAAACTTCACAGCTTCCTTCAACCTCTGATATAGTCTTCCTCATACCCAACCAAAAGTATCTTCTCTTTAACGCTTGCATAGAGTCTCATGGATTCCCCGGTGATTTGTCTTACCCTGATGATACGCTTAGGTGACTTCTCGTTGTTGTTGTTCTTCCAGAGGGTTTCCACCACAAGTTTATTATTATTATTATTATTACTATAAATTATCCTAGTAAATGCTATATAATCATTAAAATTAGATTTAAGTGTGAGTAGGAAAAAAATATCAGTTCGAGTGACTTTTGCTTGGTCTACTAAATCGGAAAAGTACTAGCAACGATTGGGGACGTTACGGCCGTGCTGGTTGGGGCGTAGGTCCTAGAGAGGTCGGTTCGGAATGTTGTGGGTTCGATTCCCACCTGGGGCAGTTAATATTTATTTTTCGACGGTCCCGAACTCCTATCTTGGTTAGTTGGCGGCGGCAACTCTGGCAGCCCCCAGGGGTTGGCAAAAAGGACCATGAGGCCCACTCGACGGACTTGTTCCCTCCACCAAATATATTATACCAATACCTATACCAATTAGCAAAGATATAGAGAACTTAGATACGACTTGTCTATTTAAATAGATAAGTCATGATCTTTGTAGTTTTCCAAAGTTCTCCAAAAAATTATAACCAATTTACACGCTAGTTTTTCTAGAAACGTTGGGATTGGAGAGTTTTAGATGCAATTAAAGGGTTGTTGTTAACTGCGAGCACACATGGTGTGATCGGCATTTGTGGTGAGGATAGTGATAGGATTTGTTGGGATGTCAGCTGTATAGACTGTGTAGAGGATGAGACCAAGGATACTACCGTGAGGAACACCAGCAGATTAAAAATTGAGGGATGAATAGGAACCATTGTGGTTTACTTGGAATAATCTATCATTGAGGAAGGAACGAATGATAAGAAAGTATGCAGGAAGCGGGAATTTACGGAGTTGGTAAAGAAGTCCCGGGTGCCAGGCTCGATCCAAAGGATGCTCTACTTCGAAAAAGACTCCAACGCACTACATTCCACATACAGCTCCAAAGAGGACGTGACGTCCACCACACGATGACTGGTGATCTGGGATTATATGATTGGAATCTAAGATGGGTTATAGGCTCTTCAAAATGAGTTTTTCGAGGATTTTGCCCATAATTGGTACTTAAGGGAGGGTGGTAAGATGATGGATGTTCTGGCGGATTTGGAGGGTTTGGGTATCATTTTGACTATAGATAATTTCTATGTGTCAGGAAAATATGTGGAACGGAGAAAGGCGTTATAGATGTAGGTGAGGAATAGACTTTTCGAGGGAAAGCTTTTAGGATGTGGGATGTTATTAGGTAAGTTAGCTCTGTATGATGTTGGATATTTCTAAAGAATGAAAAGCTTTACATTCGCCTATTAAATTTAAATACAATAGTAAATCTCGAGGAATATGTGTAAATTATAAGGATTTGAAGAATATTAAAAAAATTACAAACAAATATTTAAAACAACCAAGAAACAAGGGAGGCTACGTATGATAACTGATTTGAATGAAACTTTTGATTGATGAGGCAGGAGATACTACGCCAAAAATAAAAGGGCTCTAGTAAATGCAACCTAGCAACGGAGAAAAAAATTGTATTCTTGTATGCGTTCACTATGTTTGTATAGGTTATTATACCCGAATGGATTTTTCTGGTAAACTGACTAAAAAACTCATTTCCGCTCCTAGGAAGCATGACAAGAACCCTCGA
Organism: Halyomorpha halys; assembly: GCF_000696795.3. NCBI lineage: Eukaryota > Metazoa > Arthropoda > Insecta > Hemiptera > Pentatomidae > Halyomorpha > Halyomorpha halys. Next base: position 71,364 of record NW_027110312.1, read on the forward strand.
ATGAATTTCAAACGTTTTTAGACTTATTATCACCGATTTAAATTAAATAAGAGATCCAACGGTCGGGAGAAACAGACAACAGCAGTCCATTAGATAATGGGGGACCAATGAGATTAATTCAAATTCGTTCTATCGAAGTTCCTTAAACTATACTAAAACCAAAACCTACAGAATTGCTAATATGGACATCCCTAGACTAATGTTTATATTTTTCCACTTGCGTGTAGATAAATAGGATTGAGGGATAAAAAGATATGAGGGATGAGACAGGACCGGAACCGGCTAGTGAATTGGGCCGAGGGGTCGGAGCACGTGGAGATAGGGAGCGGTAGTAACTATAGCAACGCGTCCCCAAGATCCGGCAACCCCGCAAACAACCTCCCTCCTCACAATTTCCCTTCATTCCGCCACAGCTATTTTAATCATTCTATTCGCAATATCCAGCTCGGGTACAATTCTGCTTTACAATGCGAGAGCTTGAAATTATACTTAGTTCCATAAATGGTTCTTCGACTGTACAGAAATTTTATCACTTGTAAAATATTTAAAAAATTCATTTTCAGACTCTACCACATATAAAATAATTATACTGTAATTGGAGATGTGAGGCAAGGCGATTCAATATTCAGTGACTACAAGCAATCGTTGCACTCCATTAAACACTGCTAAAACCTAGGAGAAATACTTTATTCATCTATGCAGCCCAAATACATCAGGTTCCTATCTCACACAGCATACTTATCAATCCATAATCGGACATATATAAATTACACATACATGGTATAATCATAAAAAAAGAGATACAATAATAAACAATTTTTTTTCCCCCTACAGTTTCCTTTTATAATTAATTTCGGTCTGTACAACAAATACAAATGTAACAATTCATTCCTATTTTTCTTTCCCATTTCTGCTCCTCCAATTTCAAAATTTTTTAATTCACCCGATCAACAAATTCGCTCTCCGGAATTCACCCTCCTAGATCCTCTCCAATGACCCGCTAAACAAATTCAATATTAGACGGCAATGTGAGATCAGACCATCATTCATAGTCACAGCAGTAGATCAGTTTACCAAAAACAAACAAATAGATACATTTTACGAGAATATGACTAACACATAGATTAAAAGGAAAATATACCGAAAAAACCCGATTACAGGAAACACTTGAATGGATAAATAAGTTTAAAAAACAAAAAAAAAACAATAGTACTAATAAAATAAAATAATTTAATGAATAAATACTTTAAAACACACAAATAGAGAGGTAAACATATTAAAATAAACAAATAAAACAAAGAATAATCTGCGAGCTAATTCCCATGCAGGTGATGGTGTATGATCCCCAGGGAGTCCAAAATAATATTTTCTGCCAAGATCGCAATTTTGGTAGTCGAGTTTTTATCACTATCCAGTTGTTCTTTAGTTCATTTAACTCAATTTTCAATGGAAAGATATTTCTAATGAAGATTCTTAATGAAAATCTGAATTTAAACAATTTGGATATATCTGACGCGTCCTAAAAGCTTAAATCGTCAAATTATTACGGTGCGGAAATCTCAAATAACAAAATAATTTAATTGGAGTAAATGATGAGGGGGTGGGGCGGTGAGCAAAAAGAACATAAATAAACAAAAATTATTTATTCATACCGACGTTTCGACCTGAGTTTCATGTCATGAGGGAGCTTGTAGCAGAGGTGTCCTCGCTAAAACTCACCCTCGACCATCTTCTCCAATCATTAATTTACAGTCAACTACCTACACCTCATTAACAAAATAGTTTGAGCATTTCATTTTTCGTAGGAATCCTTCAATATAATTTGAATATCTTATCTTAACGATGACGGCTAAGGAGCTTCAAATGCCTATCATGATGAAGGAATAAAAAATGCCTAAATCATAAAGACAGATTCTTACAGAAAATAAAATTTTAAAACGATTCTTTAAATGAAGTTTGTTTGTCTTTTCGCATGGATCGTACCCTAAAGGTCAATTAAATATCTTCTCCACGAGCCTAAAAAAAAAAAAATACTTAATTTGGAACAAAAGTACAATTAACAATGTGACACTAATACTAAAGCCCAAGACAACAACTAATACTAAAGATGTGAACTAACTGATCTAGCTAACCTAAGACTAGGGTAACTCTGATTGGAATAGGAGGGGGTATGGAGGGAATGGTTATCTATTTGCTCACTTAGTAATATTGTGGACCTTAACTGTCGAAAACTTTACGGCTTTAGGACGCATAGGATCAAAAAACTATCTTAGAATTATATTTCCAAAGAGAATAATTCATTGAAACTACAACATTCCATTCAAAACCAGTTAAGTGCATGCAGGAGAACCATTAAGTAGACACCACTACTAAGGAACGTTTTATTGAGTCTAGAACACCCTATGTATAAATTACAAAGGGGTAGAGTGTGTATATTAAATACTTAAAAATTGATAATTATTTTTTAGTTTATCTAGTTAATTTTGGATATACATTTTTTATCAAATAAAGATCAGAAAAATTCTTTCCTGGGGGAGTTAAATAAAATGCATGTAAGAAAATCCGGTACCTTATGCACGAAATGTAATAGGAACTTTCAATTATTTAGATTAGTTATGTCCTTGAAGATGAGCTAATA
>NW_027110312.1:79995-82301 GCF_000696795.3 Halyomorpha halys
AAATGGTGGGTAGTTAAATTATAAACATTTTGTAGAGAGAACGTTGACTATTAGCTCTAAGATATTCAAATTGAAGCTAGTTAAATACACTATCAAGTTCTTGCTAATGATTATCTTTCAAGGAGAACCTGGGTGATTTTTCCCAAAATATATTCATAAGTTGATTTATCGTTATTTATAAAAAAAAAATTAGTTATTAAAAAATGTATCTATGAATTTTTGAAGATAACGAGTGATAGGTCTCAAATTGTAGCAAAATTTACTATACATTAAAAAAGGTGCTAATTTATTTTTTAGCCTAGGGTCCTGTTTCATTATGAACCTTAATAGCATTAGTTCATAAATACAAATACAAACTACAAAGTACAACAACTTATAATTGTAGGAACATGGTTTGGGTGTCAGTGAAGAAAGCTACAAAAACTAATACATTTGTTCACCGTCAGCCAACTTCCAATGCAACCACTAATACTTTTTGTTTTAAAATAGGGACGAGTATTACAGAAATCAAAGTAAAAGTAAGCATTTTTACAATACAAACTACAAGAGTAATAGAATTACTTTGTACTTTATTGTAAAACAAGTTAAGTAATGAATGGAAAATGGGCGATTTTTTTTAAATACGTTGTCCAGCATTTTATTATTTTGCTTGCTTTAAGGCGGTATACGTATATTTTTAATCTTATCTTCAAGGTCATGACTAATCGAAATAAATAAAATTTTTATGCATTGCCTCCCGGACTACGAAGGAACTTTCCTCAAGGAAACTATTACTTATTAGGAGACAACAAATATGTCTCTATTGTTTCCCAATGGTCCTAACAAAAGTATTTTAATTAATAAAGTATAATAATAAGGAAGCATGTGCCATTACCACCGTATATTGTAGCCCTAGGAATCCTTAAGCTAAGGCTTAGGGCAACTCATAATTGTAATCTTATCAAGAGCCTGTTATTGCAGCTTATTAACTACCCCTCTATCGCCATTTTCATAACAAGATGATATTTTAGCTAATACAAATGAGAAAAGCAAAATGCTAACTAATCAACTGAGGCGCTAACATTTCAATAAAGCAATCCACTAATCACACCTGTTTACATCGGGACCTGCAGGTGTCCCGAGTGTAATTTTATGATTAAATTAATGTGCGGAAAAGGGGGGGCTGAAAATTGTGAGACACTTTATGCTCATAAAAACATGCATGTATATTTCCTTTTATTCAATTAGTTAGTTGCCAGGAGGAGCAATAATGATTAATATGAGTTAGTTACAAATTATTATGTATAATAGTATCAGAACAGAGCAATGGGGTCTCATGGATTATAATAATGTGCTTATCTGGTTACGTTTCACCGCCGCGGTGACGTACCGTATAGGTGTCCTGTGGGCGAATATGGTGAAAACCATGTATCCTCGCCGAGGTATCTGAAAAGCGTGTCCTGGACTCTGGTGTGATGGTAGGGGCAGGCCAGGTCCTAGCTTGCATGGTGCTTAGTTTGGGGCGGCATTGCAGTCGCGGCGTCTTCGACAAGGGGGGGCATCAGGAAATGAGACCCCCGACCCCGACTTTATATAAATTCAAACAACAACGGCAAAAATCGGATTACTTAAATCCGACATACCGCCCACCTAAATTTGGCTCAGCCGAATTCATTATGAAAAATGCAAAGAGACGGGAAGGCCCAGTCTTCCATAAAAAATAGGTAAATAACCCCGCTCCAGATAAGAGGGCCCGTAGGCCACACAAACGGTAACAGTAAATATTATAACGAAACATGAAAAGATACGAAAATAAAAGCTAGACAAATATATACATAGATACATGTTGACCATTAACGATTACGAATGTTCCTGGTAAACGGCTGAGATGCGTTAGAGTTGCGAGACGATTAACGATTTACGAATGTTCAACGATTGGATTTACCTATCAGATTTGAAATTTTTCATATTCTATATATTTCATTGATAGCTAAGTGAAACTAAAATATCTTTTCATTTTACACAAGATACAAATATTGATGTCGTGTCTTAAGTAATTCACCAGACACAATTTTAGTTCCTCAATGTAAAATCTCCATTTATATTTAATAAATGAATAATATAAATACTAGTGTTAATTCATAACATTCATTTGCTAAATATACATCAATTAAACATTATTAACAAAATTAAAATTCTAGTATCATAAATTGCCATTTATATTACTTAATAATAATAAGCTATAGTATAGTAATAAACTAAACATATTTGATAAAAATAATATATGCTACTAATTTGGAGCTACCATCCAAGGAAAATAATAAAAA